>NC_060063.1:51221654-51521654 GCF_020283565.1 Trifolium pratense
TAACAAAGAGCAAGACTTTCGTCAGGTAACCATATAGACACACTAACATAATTTTTTGATGATTTATGAAATAATTAAAAATAAAATAAAAACTGGAAATTTTATGAATGTGACTAAAAAATTATATTTGATCACATGACCATATATATAAGAATAATTCATTAATTAAAAAACATATAATAACCGGATGTTAATTTTTTTTGGAGTACTACTCCTTCCGGTCCTTAATATAAGAGAAAAATTACTTTTTAGATTCATTAAAAATTTAATATATTTAGCTTATAATATGAACTAGATAATACAATATTAGATTCTCAATAATCTAAAAAATATATTTTCTCTTATATTAAGGACAAAGAGGGAGTAATATCGGCACTGTTTAAAGAAACAAATATAATATGACATCGAAACTTGTGCAATAAACTTCTCAAAAGTTTAAAAAGTTTTATTTTTAACTTAAAACTTTCTTTTTTTGGTTTTCTTAACCAGTGCCCCGGAAACACCAGTTAGCCTATCCTATTTTTTATTTAGATAAAAATAGTAAGATAGTAGGAGTACTTTGTACTATGGTACTACTATAATTGGATTGGCTGGATACAAGAGTTTTTATTAATAAAAAATTTAAATAATGATCTGTATTCTGTAGAGTCAAAAGTGGGACCAAGATGGTGGTGGGTACTCCTCCAGTCCCACGTACTTACTACTTATGTGGTCGTGAATGCTGGCTGGCTGTGGCTGCCATGGAGTCACCAAAATAATTACTCTTTTTATGCAGCTTTTTTTATATGATGATATGATATATATAATATCATCAACGAATCAGTTTTGTCCACCTCAACCAAATGAATGGGAACATATAAATGATTGATTATCACATCAAATCTAGACAACAAATATGAGTAACTCTCATTGTCATAATACTTCCGGTCATAAATAAATGAGAATATCTACTTTTTAAATTTATTGAGAATTTAATGTATTTGATCTATATTATAGGTTAAATACATTATATTTTTAATATATTTAAAAAGTATATTTTCTCTTATATTTAACACTAGATATAAAAAAGTAGACTCATGTATTTTATTTAAAGTATTTTGTTTTTATTTTTATTCAAAAGATGAATGAAAATAGGAAAATTGATAAATAAATTTAAACTAAAATTTAGTTTAAATTCATTCGTCAGTTTTCATGATTTTTTTCTTCCCACTTTCTTTCCTTACAACCAAACGACTTATAGGAACCAAGAAATCACTAAATATGGATACTTGCAAAAATAATAGACCATAAAACAATAGGGTCATGCTAAACAGTGCCCTCGGGGCATTTGTTAAGCATACCTAAAAAGGAAATAAAAAATAAAATTTATATTGAAAAGACAACTTTTTGTACTTTTGAGGCATTGAATGCACACATTTCAAGACAAACTTTCTATTTTAACATGCTTAACCAGTGCCCTGGGGCAGTGCCCTGGGGGCACTGTTTAGCATTTTCCAAAACAATATTAAGGTGTAGTGTAGTCACTCCTATTAAGAATTCATCTACCTCGTAAATGTAAATTCTTTATACTACTTTTGTCCTTAAATATATAAGACCCTTTGACCAATCGTTAGTTAATTCAGTGGTGATTAGTGCTGAACTTGGTAGGGAGGACCGCGGTTCGATCCCCCACAACTGCGATCGGGAGGGGGCTGGAACCACTTGATGCCAGAACTGATCCCCGAACCAGATTCAACTGGTGGTGAAAAGCCGAAAAAAAAAATATATAAGACCCTTTTGAGAAAAATACGGAGATTAAGAAAGTTAATCGTAATATTAAATTTGTTGATAATTGGTATTGCTTTTACAATTTTATCTTCTAAATGAGAGAGTGAGTTACTGTTTGTTAGTGTATTTATTAGAGATTATAGAAAAAGATGCACTATAATTAGGGGTATAAGTTGGTAAAAAATATTTAATGCCGTTGAAAATTTGAAATGAATCTTATAAAAAAGGACAAAAAACAAAAATCTCAAAAGGATTTTATAATTAGGAACACGAAGGTAGGGTCTTGCTAACTAGTGCTCCCGGGGCACTAGTTAAGGAACTAAAAGAGGAAATAAAAAAGAAGTTATGCATTGAAAAAAATTAAAATTTAGACTTTTCATGTGTTGACTACACAATACTCAAGATAAACTTTCTACATTTGAATTCTTAACTAGTGCTGCTAGGGCACTATTTAGTATTTTTTTTTAACACGCCAAAATGAGATATATATTAATAAAAACCGTCTCCTCAGCACAAGGTGTGACAAGATAGACTACTAGAGTTTACAAAGAGTCAAAGAAGAAGAAAACAAAATCATACAAGGCCCAAACATAACAAATGACCAGACCACCAACTATGGCAGTTTAAAGCTAAAGTAACACTCGTCGCCTTTAACCACCTATAGGAGAAAATCTTGATCTTGTCCAACAACTGAGGAAGAGTACTGGTTGAGCCTCTGAATAATCTGTTATTTCTTTCCATCCACATAACCTATACGCTAACAAGCCAAATGATTTGCAAAAAAGACCGTCGTGCTCGAGATCCACCAGTTGAAGAACTAAACTGAACAAAGTGATCCCGGATAGTAGTGGAATCCGTCGATGAAAAACCAATCCAAGTGCGAACTAAATCCCAAAGAGAACCAAAGAAGCTGTAGGAGATGAATAAATGATGAGCCGACTCAACTGTCCCACAGCTAGATACACAAACATGTGCTGCAGAAGATATGATGCCTCGAGTGACCAGGTTGGACTTCGTGGACAACCTATCTCGCAGTAAATGCGACGCCAAGATGGAAACCTACACGAAGGTAGTATTTAACGGATTTTCTTCAATATGAATCATATTAAAGATGACAGAACAACTTGAATTTGACCTGACACCGAAAATGCATCCCAGAATAAAAAACTCAATATATGTGAACACAAGAATACAATTTCTTTGTGTGTGATAAAAAAGAATGGTAATATTGAAGGTGATAGGAAAAAGACAGAACAACACAGACATATCACAAGTATGACTATGAGTCTATGACTCTATTTAAAAAAAGACAGAAGATAAAAGATTAAAATGAAACTAAAGTTTTCGTCAAAAAATAAACCAAAATTAATGTTTTATGCAAAATATAAGAGAAGATTAATCTTCTCTTATTAAAAAGATTAAACAAAGTATTAATTACTTCCTCCGGTCCTAGCCCGGGTCTGACGAGGGCGGGGAGTGGTTGTCGGTGCATGAGGTGTTGGGAAATCGATTCATAAACACTTTATAAACGCAGCGGAATTTTAAAATTAAAATTTCCCATCAATGGATTCTTGTGAATGAGCATGATCAGGTCTAGAATATTACCTTTGAAGAACAAATTTGTGGCCGCCTTTCTTGATCACAAGCACCGCACTTGCAGCACCTCCACTTAGTCCACACGAACAGGAACCTTCGATCTCACAGTGCTAGCTGTTCTTGGATGAAGGCTGAGGGAATTTTGTGCGGTTTAGGGTTTAGAGAAATTCAGAATTTCTCTAAATTCGGTTAGGGTTTGTAAAAACGTAAAAACTGAACTTCATAAGGCTCTATTTATAGAGTTTCTTATGAGGTCTTTAGTTTACACGAAATTGGGCTTCTCAAGCCCAATAACCGTTTGTCACTAACTGCACCCCCGCAATAAGTCTTACTTATTTTTCCCTTCTTAACTGTCCTTATGTGTGTGACCCTGTAGGTTCTTATGACGTTGGCAATAATATTAATCGTAATATTATAAACAGTGAGCGGTATCTAGCAACACATCACTGTTACCCAAGTCACAGGAATGTCACGTGATCTGACTAACCTTTTCGTGATAAATATCTTGTGCACAATTACCCTTTTGCCCTCATGTCTATATTGAACACAAGTTATAGTATGTCATCCTTGTCTAGTTCAATATTGGGCCCATA
The DNA here is from genome assembly GCF_020283565.1 of Trifolium pratense. Classification (NCBI taxonomy): domain Eukaryota; kingdom Viridiplantae; phylum Streptophyta; class Magnoliopsida; order Fabales; family Fabaceae; genus Trifolium; species Trifolium pratense. Next base: position 51,225,611 of record NC_060063.1, read on the forward strand.
GACATATCTCCCGTTATGTAGGAGGGACAAATTCCATCTAGGTCACTCATGTCCCTCAGCATGATTCGTGGGATACCCATCAACCAACTTTATAATTATCCAGTTACGGATAACGTTTGAATGGCAATAAGGTATTACACTCCTGCATCTAGGGTACATAGTGGCTTCAGGTCGAAGGGTGGAATACACCTTTTATCACTATGAGAAAACTTATGACATTTCATAACACTCTATGTAGTATTCTCATGGTGGGTCAATCCGATATAAAGTTACCCTTAACATTTATATCTATGTGAAGACTTGATAACTCATTATCCATGATCAGTGAGATATGATCATCAGTCTACCAACATAATAGTCTTTATGCTTTAACGTTATCCCATTTCACAATAAAGCTTGACTATGGATATGTTTAAGAATAGTGTTCTTATATTTAATGGAATCTCACGATCAAGTCATACTTAACGTTCCATAAGTGAACTGACTATTCTAGGGAATTTATCATTTTAACATATATAAAATTAATAAAGAAAAGCCTTTTATTTGATAAGTAAATTATTCAATACATTTATTGGCCTCTAGGGCTTACACCAACATGAGGTATGACAATTAGTGGCTCCTGACAGCTTCTAAGCAAAAACGAATCACATTGAAATGAGAGGGATCCTGAGACCGTGCAGGTATGAGAGACTGCATGGTTGAAGGAAGGCATATAAGAATTATTTGGTACTACTACTACCTATATCAACAAGATGCATCTTCTTTTCGGTAGCTCATTCGATAAGAACTCCACAGTTAAGCGTGCTTGACATGGAGTAGTCTTTGGATGGGTGACCTTCTGGAAAGTTTCCCGAAAAGCGTGCAATTAAGGACAAGACACGCTGAAAGACTCGTGTTGGTTTGTCGGGTCAGTCAACAATGCGTAAAGCCTTTTGGGATGTTACAATTGGTATCAGAGAAGAACTCTCCCAGTACGATGTGGTTCGGGGACGAACCAAGCAGAAGCTGGTGGGCATGTAACGCCCGGGTCTGACGAGGGCTAAGAGTGGTTGTCGGTGCATGAGGCATTACGATTAGCGGCTCCTGACAGCTTCTAGGCAAAACCGAATCACATTGGAATGAGAGGGATCCTGAGACCGTGCAGGTATGAGACTGCATGGTTGAAGGAAGGCATATAAGAATTGTTTAGTACTACCTATATTAACAAGATGCATCTTCTTTTCGGTAGCTCATTCGATAAGAACTCTACAGTTAAGCGTGCTTGACTTGAAGTAGTCTTTGGATGGGTCACCTTCTGGGAAGTTTCCCGGAAAGCGTGCGAGTGAGGACAAGACACGCTGAAAAGACTCATGTTGGTTTGAAGGGTCAGTTGACAATGCGTAAAGCCTTCTGGGATGTTACAATATTTTAAAAAAAATAAATCATTTTTTAGATACATTCAAAATTTGATGTATCTAGATTGTAATAGAGATTAAATACATCAAACTTTCAATGTATCTAAAAAGTGAATCTTTTCTTATAATTAATATCGGAGGGAATAAATTTTACAATTGACAAATATAATTAATGTTGTATTGAAAATTGGAATGCACCAATCTTGATAAGATTTTGGTTTTAATGATGTTTTGGTCCCCCTATTTTAAAAATCCTGAACTTTTGATCCCATATTTTAAAAGCCAACTTTTTGATCCCTTATTTTAGGTTTTTATGAGTTTTAGGAGTGCAGGTACCCTCCATTTATGTAACTATGCATTTACCCAATTCATTTTATTGATGAATGACATGTGGCAATTAAAGATATCAATGGGTAAGATTAAAAACCTCAACTTATGAAAGCCACATAGAAACACTTGTGAACAAAAAAGTAACCTCGTTTCTGTCTTCTTAACTTCACAATCTCTCTTTAGCTTGACACATCATCAAAAAATTGACCAAAATGAGTTGACAACTAAAACTCATAAAAGACTAAAATAGGGGATAAAAAAGTTGGCTTTTAAAATATGGGATCAAAAGTTTTGGATTTTCAAAATAAGGGGACCAAAACTGCATTAAATCCTAAGATTTTTTGCAAATATATAAGTTATCTTGCAAAAGAAGAAATACTAATGTTAACGATTACTCTGTCCAATTTTAAACATGAATAAAAATTAAAAATGTATTTAGTCTAAATTTGAACTAAATACATTTGACATTTTCTCTAGTGTGCAAGAGAGTTATTGACGAAAACTTTATTACGTAAACTACTATAACCATTGATCGATAAAGCTTGAAGTGAGTCTTCGATACACTTCAAAAGTTCAAAATATCTTGAATTTTATCGTCTCCCTTTATTATAAATTGGTAGGGAGAATCAAACTTAGAGCTTCAAATTATTTGTGTAGCAATCACCATATTCATGTTCAACATCTTCTTCAAGTTGTTTAGTAGTCACGAATGCAAGTTCAAGTTGCGACCTTCATTTATCTCCATAGCATCTTTCTTAATATTAGAGAAAAATCAAGTTTTGTTCCATGAGATTTTTGTTTAATCTTAATTCACGTTTGATCCGTGAGATATATGTGTTGGAACAAAATCACACAATGGTCACAATTGCACACATACTGTGCTTAGGCTCAAGGCGCGCCTAACACAGTTATCTCACACACACACTTTGTAAAATATATGGAAGAATGAAAATTGGAGAAGATGAAGAGGAAGATAGTATTTTATTGATCACACACTTGTTAACAAAGTTTCAATACATCACTTATTTATACTACTCTTCCTATAGACTAGGTTACTTAACAAACAAGTAACAGTCACACTAACTAACTCCTAACTTCTAGTAACTGTCAAAACAGAAACAGTTACAACATTTAACCAACTAGATAAGCTTCTATCTTAATGCACAAGTAATACAAGCAATTATGAATTAAACTCAACAATATGATCTGAAATCTGAATTTTGTTTCCTTGTTTCTTTCTCTACAATGAACTTGTCCTGTTGTCCATTTAAGTTTCTGATTCATATTTATGATAATTATTCTAATGTGATCACGAGTTCATTAAGCTAAGCATGTCCAAAAAATTATAAAGAATGCATGAAGTCATCAATCAATATGCTCATTTCACATTCCAATTCACTTAGATAAAATTTAAGTAGTCCATGAAATTCACAGTTCTTAATATGTTTATCAAGTACCTTAATAAGTGATGACAATGACCAATGTGAGTTATATATGACATTGTAACAATTTGAAAGAATAAGAGAATTCAAGTACACCAAATCATGCGATATTTTTAAAAATCTATAACAAACAGACGCAAAACATTTAAAAGTGATTTTTTTTTCTTCTAAAATAAGCTATTACAAACGACCTTTTAAATCTCTAAGAAAAAATTTCTAGATTTTTTTAAGAAAAATATTTTTTTGCTTAATTAGTAAGGGTCATGCTAAACAGTGTCCACGGAGCACTTGTTAAGCATGCCAAAAAAGAAAATAAAAAATAAAATTAATATTAAAAAGATAATTTTTGATATTTTTGAGATATTGAATACACATTTCGATGCAGAATTTCTATTTTTAAATACTTAACCAGTATGACATTAAATTCTACCATAAATAATTCTGCATGTTAATTTGCTTGAAAAACACAAAAACCAGCATACCAACATTAAATTCTACCATAAATAATGGATGAGGACACTGCAATTTAAACTTTAACACATTGTATTTAGTTTCTTCTTTAGTTTCTCAAAAGCTTCCGATGTGGGACTTGTAAGGACTTATAAATTTGAGGCTTAAACAACAATATTAACAATAGTTGACTGTATCATAATATAATGACATTGCATAGTAATAATAATTGTTGTGCTTAGTTTATTTTTATGTTATAATTGTTAAATTGGTTTTTCTAAGAATAATAGTTAAATTCTTGATCAAATCAGTATTCATAATTCCATGAAAATCAACGTACATAACAAAATTTCTTTTAATATTTGAAGATAATTTATATGAAAGAATGATATTTTGTATACTCTTCTCGTATCCAATATTTCAAAGGTTGTGTACCACGTCTTCAAATCCGAACTATGTACTAAAACGAAGTGCAAACCAAGTGACTATGAGCCTAACAACAAATGTAACTCGTGGATTAATTGGCTCAATACCAAACAACACTTTTTAGCTTTCTTCAGGATTTGGCCCGAACGGTAGATTCCCACACATTACGCACCCGTTCGCCACTTTGTTTTCAACTGTTACCACCTCATGGGCGAGACAAGCTACCTTCAACACCCATGGGTGAAGTGATTTGTTATCTTGTATATTTTTATCAAGGGTCCACTTGTATTATTTGCCCTGAACCTCCAATTAGCCAGGATCGACCCTGGTCATCTTTCTTATATAATGATTATAATATGCAACTAGATTCGTCTTGTGCAGAGACCTAATTAATAATATATTTGCTGTTCCAAAAAATGCAACTAGATTAACCCTAATTTCCTTTGTAGTTTAGGTGGGAAATTTTTCACATAGCTTTATTAAAAATTAAAAGTAATTAATTTTTTTTGAAGACAAATAATTAGAAATTTGTCAACCATCTTTCACAATTTTGAAAACAATAAAAAAAGGAAATAAAAAATTGTAGAATTGTTTGTACTTTCATGTTTTATGTAAGTTGGTGGAAATAAATTAGACAATAAATATTTTTAGTTTCTACGCGTATGAATTATTTTGTTTATTAGCCCAAAGAGATATAATATAATTGATCTATAATTTTTGACCCATGCGAACGCACGGACATGGTGACTAGTTAAGACATTAGATTTAGTCAATAATAATAAATTATTTTGGTAGTATGCATAAGATTTAGAGTTCAAATTTCATTGACTCCAATGTAACAAAAAAAAATGACAATGTCATTATGAGTTAAAAAAATTCTCATGCTGCAAAATTATTGAATCATTCTTGCTTTTATGTAATAATAATGCAAAAATTTCCACAAATTTGGACAATGAGACCCCTCCATTTATTCAAACATTTCTAAGTCCTCAGTGATGCACTTAGTTAAAATAGTCTATATAGAAATGAAGCATATCATGCTAGTAGCACAAAGAATAATATGATATTGGAACACAATGTGAACAGTGATTTTTTGGCAAATATATTTTTTATATAAAAAAACATTTACTTATTATGGAGTATTTTTAATATAGAGATCACTTTGAAACACAACTTAAATTGTGTCATTAATCAATTTTGCTACTCCATTTTCTATGTAGTTAACCCCTTGTCTAACATATACAGTTAAATATTTTAGTGTGACTACAAGACATTGCATTATACATGCACTACAATATTTTAGTGACTACAAGACAGCTGAAAAAGCCACCGAAGACCACCGAGTCACCTCTTGCTATTAACCTCCAACACCAATATTAATCGTACCTTAAATCTGATTTTCCAAATCATTAATTTGTATGACTATTTTGCTTTAGTGTTTTCCCCCCCTATTTACAATATATAGATCGCTTCCTATTTTAACAAAAATTGCAACTTAATTTTATAAATTTTTTTTTTTTTTCAAAGTAATAACAAAATGTAGTTTATTTTTTATTTTTTAAATAACTAAAGTGGTTTATAAGTTGTAGAGTTTTTTTTTTTGTTACAAAGAGGGCTATGAGCCCAAAGTTGTAGAGTTATTTAACTTTTAGAAAAAACTCAGAACTTTTCTCTCCCGACCCCCTCATTTCTTTTCTACCCCCTAAAATTCTTATTTTGTCCCTTGCGGTATGAAATTTTTTTGCCAACAATAAACCGAAGTTTTTAAACATGAAAAAAAAATTCGGTTTATATAAACCGAAATAACATATACCCACCAAAAAGAAGGAAAGTTTATGTGAAAATTCGTGTAGAGCTACCTGTGGTAAATTCAGCATATCTTTCTGAATATACGTCGTATGCTAATGATTTTTAATCCAGTATAAAGAAGACAAAATTTACTACAAGATTGACACCGGAATTATTAAATTTCATTAGTATAGTATGAGAAAATCTACCTACAAGTTTGAGAAAAGTTTCTATAAAATGTTGTAGAGATACCTGTGGTAAATTTATCGTAGCTCTCTGAATATAAGTCGTATGCTAATGAGTTTTAATCCAGTGTAAAGAAGACAACATTTACTACAAGATTGACACCGGAATTGTTAAATTTCATTAAGTATAGTATGAGAAAAGCTACCTACAAGTTTGAGAAAAGTTTATGCAAAATGTTGTAGAGATACTTGTGGTAAATTTATCATAACTCTCTGAATATACGTTGTATGCTAATGATTTTTAATCCAGTCTAAAGAAGACAAAAGTTAATACAAGATTGACACCGGAATTGTTAAATTTCATTAAGTATAGTATGAGAAAATCTACCTACAAGTTTGAGAAAAGTTTATGCTCTGTTTTTGTACCAGTACCCATTATTTGGTCAAACTGAACCAATTGGATAGTTAACCCTACAAAAAAATAAATTATATTTGTATTCTTGACACCCTAAGCTTTCCAACGAGTGGTCGTTTACTCAAATCGGACATTGTTTAGTATTTCAAATAAATTGTGGAAGTTGAGGGTCTCATGCAGAATTTATGCAGGAAAGCTGAAAAAAATTTGGAACACAATATTTCGGTTTATATAAACCGAAATTTTTTAGCATGACAAAAAAATTCGGTTCGTATAAACCGAAGTACCCCAAGTTCAAAAACGGAAATTCAAGGGGTAGAAAAGAAATGAGGGGGGTCGGGAGAGAAATTATCAAAAACTCATTATCTGCAGGTTATTTTGTGCCTTTATATGCAAGCAAAAAATTAAATGTGGTCATATAAACCAACACTAGTCATTAGTCTTATTAGCTTTCAATATTTCAATAGTTATTTTGATTAATTAATGAAATTGAAAGATAAATGTTACAAATTTTGAACGGTAAACTATGAGTGGGCCAAGAAGACTTATTTGGCCCAATTTAAAAACTAAAGTATAGTAGAAAAAGAGGGTGCAAAAAGTAGTCTGGCCCAAATCTATATTTCAATCAATTCAAGTTTATAAAAAAAAAAATACTAATTACTTTATGTCAAAAAAAAAAAAAAACTAATTACTTGTTCGACAAACACCCAAAGGGCTAAATTCTTAGTTTCTAAAATGCCCATTAGCCTAAATACATTAATTTTTCAAAAATGATAAAATACATAAATAAGATATCAACACTGTCAAAAATATAAAATAATAAGATATCAAATTTTTTTTTTTTTTGTTTAAATGTAATTTTAGTCCCATAAATTTTACAATTGCTTTATTTTAGCATTCTAATTTTTAATTGCTCTATTTTAAACCCCTAAATTACAATTGCTCGATTGTGGCCTCCTAATTTTCAATTGCTCGATTTTAACCCCCAAGTTTACCCTCTTTTGCATTTGCTAGTTTCTCATTACCTTTTTTGACTAAAAATTGCTTATGTTGCACTTTTAAATTAAAAAAAAAAGTAAAAATAACAATGTATAGAAAATAAAAATATTTGTTTATGGTGTGGCATTCCTCTAGTCTCTTTGCTTAAAATCCCTGAGAATCCGCACTCTTTTCTCACTTCTAAAGTGAATATGTTCATTGTTAATGGTCATTGGGAGATCCTACAAATTCTGTAACTTCAATACCCTCAGCTTTATGTCTGATAATTCCATAATGCAATGCTGTCTGTTGAACATAAGTCAGGAACAAAGGGTATGGAAAAATGGAAATTTCAGTTGATTCAGCTTTTCTAGAAGCTACTTCATCGAGTTTTACATTAAATCAACTTATACGGGGCTTTCTGTAAGTAAGAAAATAATAATTTAATTGAGAAGCTCTACAAAGTTAGAGGCTAATACAAACGGAGAACAAACACTTTGTTTAAATTTTGGAATTGGAATTGAATACTGAATTCTATTTCCGACATGGCTTCAGTAAGAATATACCTGTGCATCCTTTCTAAATGGTATACTTACTTCCTCCTATGCATATATGATTTTGATTCATTGCCTCATAGTGATGTTTTGGATGCTTTGTCTTGTGAAAACTGAAGACAAAGAAGGAATGAAGTTGTTACTTGCTTCCCAAGTCATCTAACTTCCATAACTGTTTTGGTCTTCGAGTTTGTTAGAGTTAGTTTCTCTTTGTAACTGCACCATTAGTTAATTAGTATTGAATCTCTTTGTAACTACACCTTGTGTACATATGGTGGATCAATCTTTTATAAGAATCAGTTTTTTTGTGAGTATTACATTTTTTGGCTTCTAGAATAAAATTTCACCTTTGCTTCCTTTATCTTAGTTCTGCAGCCAATTTCGTATATCTGCATCTAAGATCTAGCATCAATGGTGATTAATCACTAGTTTTTACATGTCTAACAACGTTTTAAACCAGAAGGAATCTAACAACGTTAAAACTTGTTCTGCAGACATTACTTTGGAATTGTGTCACAGTTGAATGGTTTGAAATTGGAATTGGAATTTGAAATTCTGGCACACTAGTAACACGATGTTGAACACGATGCTCCAACACTGTATGTTTGATCCGATGATCCAACACTGTGTTCAACACCGAACTAGACGAACAATAAGGAAATATAAAATGCACGAAACAGAATAACACAGTTATTTGTTAACCCAGTTCAGCATAACAGCCTACTCTGGGGGATACCAATCCAGGAGTGAATCCACTATGATAGTATTAGTTTGAAGCCCTCAATAAATGCCCCGTTTATGACTTCTCACGTAATCACCACCCGTGCTATATTCTACCTAAGTCACACCTAGGTATGAGAACCTCCGCTCACCTCCTCTTGATCACAGCCACTGTGATCTTACACTTCTAGATTCAACAGGTGAAGACACACTTCATAAAACACACACCAATTCCTTACTTAAAAGCTTTGGAATTGTATACACACACTATCTCCTTGCTTAGAAGCTCCAGAGACATTACAACACAAAGACACACAGTTCCTAATCAGTGTATAAATCAACACAAGACTCAGAACATAATTAACAATACTAAAACCCTAAACACACGCTTTGTAAGACTCAAATCTGGTTTCAGTGATCTGAACAATGGTGTCAACATCCTTTAAATAACCTACACTAGCACGGGCTAGGTCTTCAATTAGGCTTCAATAGCACAACATGATTAAAGGTTCCTTCAAGGAATAATCTTCAATTAAATGTTTTGTTTCCTTAGCTGGAAGATCTGATTAGCAAACAAAACTAGGTCACGAGATCCATTATTAATTATACGTGACAGCGCTCCTTATCACATACGAAGATTTATTATGGATTGCATATTTAGAATTTAGGCGCGAGATCTCAACATACACAGGCCCGACCTACTGGATGTGGTATCCAATGTTGAAGCATTGTACCCAACATCTTGCTTATACTTGCTGGTGGAAGCATGAAGTTCCACATTAAGAAGGATCACATGTTTTAGCAAAATGAGGCCAATCATACAACGCCAACAATCTCCCCCTTTGGCAATTTTTGGCTAAAACATCCTAAGATTATTTCAACCGTTCTAGAGATATACACAAACTACCTTTCTTCAACTCATCATAGGCACACAGTCATGAAGTAAAGTAGAGCAGTTTAACATGCTTTTTTTAATAACCCCTCATACAAAAATAGCATATTAAATATGTATCAAATTAGAACTTCAGAGGCATGCAACAGCGGAAGAGCAAGCACAAGTAGCCTCACAGGAATTTGCCAATAGAGAGTACAAGATTCTCATAAAAAGAAACACTGGGGAAAAATAAATTCCCTCAAGGCTGAGAAAAATAAATTCTCAGGAACAGATGATGCTTCAACATGCAGTAGCACATTGTGTGCTTAGCAGAAAAATATTGCCCCCCCTCAATAGTAGAGGCGAGTACCAAGTTCATCTTACTCCCCCTTAGTTCGTGCATAGTTTTATTCCAGCATCTGATGGCACATCATAGCTCAGCATCTACTATGGCATACAATAGCTACTCCCCCTTTTTAGCCACAAAATAGACAAAATGGGAACTACATAAAATAATATCCAAAAGCAGTGCAGATAGTAGCAGGACAGAAAGTGCAGACAAAATATTACAAACCATGCACACTAGGTGCTAAATTCAGGGCTCAGCCCACAGACTTGCAAAACAAGAGTCCAGAAAAAAATAAAGACAAATCAGAATTACACAGAAGCACTTGGAGAGGAATCACGTTCTTCTTCTTCAGCATCTGACTCAGCTTCCTCTTCACCACTAGTACCATCATCACCTGCATCAGCTGCTTGAGCTGTAGCCTCTTCAACCCTGAGAGCATGTATCATCCTTTCAAACTGCAACTTCTTTTCATCTAGCTCCTTACAGTTTGCTTCCAGCATAGCAATCATCTCCTTCCTTGTCATAGGAGTATCCGCAGCAGCATTTGATGGTCCAACAATATCTGGAGCATGCTGTTTACTATACAGCTTCTGATGAATGGCCAGAGGAGTTGCCCTTTTCTTAGCAGACTCATCCTCATGCCTTATATTAGGATGTTGGGACAAGATGATGTCACAGATCAATGTTGGAAATGCAATGGGTTGCTTGGTGACATAAGTCTTAGCATGCTGCACAACTTGATTAAAGATATATTGACCAGCATTAAATTTTGTACCAGTACCATTCATGTAAATGAGCTTACCCAGACTTGTAGCAATATCAGATGCATGTGTAGTAGGAACCCAGTTGACAGATGCAATACGATTCAAAATGGCATACTTTTGGGTCAGCTTGACTGCAGGTACCTTCTCCTTCTTTGGTCAGGTTTTCACTTTCTCAGCTGTGATGGTTTTGCAGACCACATTGTCAGATACTTCTATGTCAGGATGAGGGTCATCTGAGTTACCCAGCACCTTGTTGATCACACTTGGAGAGAATGTCACACATTTTCCTCGAACAAATACCTTCTGAAATTCTTTGTCCAAGGGATTGTCACAACCTATAGGAATGTTGACAACGAACTCCCTAACCAGCTTCTCATAGCAAGAGCCTAAGCCCCACACAGTTTTGATCAATCCAGCATCATTGATCAAGCTCACAATCTCTTCACACTCTAGAATATCTTTGCCTAGTTCCCTCTCCAGAGCCAATCTTCTTTTGCATATGATTCCCCATCGTTGAGCATAAGATGGAAGATGAAATGAAACGTTATCACAAGGAAAGTCTTCAGTGTCAGGAGCAGTAACTTGAGGCATGGCCTTCTTAGCAAACATTGACTTCTTAGCAGGAGGCTTGATGCTTGAGTCATCCTTTTCAGCATCAAAATCAGAGTCACTTGATGGTGCACTCTTCCTTTTCAGCACACCCTTTTTCTTCTCAGGAGGAGGTACAGACTTGCTCCATCCTTTCTTAGGACCATACTTGACAGGCTTCAGAGTAGTGTCCTTTGTTTTCTTGCTGACAACAAGGGTAGTGGTAACAGCAGGTGCAGGTGTAGTGGTCCTGCTTCTCAGTCTTCTCCCAATTCCTTTCTGAGTAGGTGGTGGTTGCAGATCTTCTTCAGAGGATACTTCATCCACATCCACTATGTTCTGTTCTTCATTGGTGGTTTTCTCAGAATCCTCACCAGCTTCATTTTCTGGCTCAAAATCAGCCACATGATCAGGAGCACTTTATTTGTTTACTTCCTCTTCAGTGGAAGCTTCAGTATTAGATCCACTGCCAAACGACTCAGTGGCAGTGTTAGCATGTGGACTAGAACCTTCTTTGGATGCTTCAACATCCCTTGCAGCATCAATCGATACTGGAGGTGGCTCAACACCGGTTGGAGCATCGGTTACATCAGCTTTCTTCTGGGGTTTTTCAGCAACATTAGTTATGACATTCGTGGGAACTGCCATATTCTCAGAACCAATCGGATTATTGGTCACAATAACATTCTCAGCAACAATTTTGGTTTTTCCTAGGGTTTCATCAGAACTAGGGTTTTCCTGTGCAGAAGGGGTTTCTTGATTGACCTTTTCAGAAACAGACTTAGCACTTTCTTAATTAGCTTTACCAGACGATTCAACATTCGCATTTTTTCCGGAGGCAGCACCATGCGATTCCACATTCGCAGTTTCAGAAGAGTTCTTACTCAAGTACAGTTCAGACATGCTCAAACCCCTTTTTACGGGAGATTGGGGTTTCTTCTTCTTAGATTTAACAGTATCAGACTTAATTGAAATTGAAGGAGACGATTCACTTACTTTCTTAGTGGATTTTGCAGATTTCTTCTTCTTAGAACTAGTTGCAGGGATGCTTGATATGGGTGTCGCATCGACCACAATAGTTGCTTCTTCCTTCTTCGATTTGGATCTTGTTTTCACAGTATCAGCGATTTTGTTTTTGATCTGAGCAGAACCGGAAGATTGAGACATTTTCACAGAGAAATTGTTGAAGTTTTTGATGATTTGAGATGATGATTTGAGGTTGCAGATCGCAGCAAGAAGTTTAGAGGAAGTTGAATGTGTTAAAAAGGAATAATGATGATATGAGAGTTGATAGCGTGTGATTGGGAAGTTATGGAAAGTATTTTTTGTCTTTCCTTGATTTACGTGCGCCAATAGTTGAAATTTGGAGAACAAAACGGTTGCGCGCACATAATGCCTTAACTGCTATAATTCCTCATGTAGGCAAATTCCCAATTTGCCCCTAAGCCTTTCAAACTGATTAGCATCTAATGCTTTAGTAAAGATACCAGCTACCTGTTCTTCAGTTGCAACATGCTCAAACTTCACAATATTTTCTTCTACTAAATTCCTGATGAAGTGATGACGAATGTCAATATGCTTGGTTCTACTGTGCTGTATTGGATTTTTGGAAATATTTATGGCGCTTAAATTGTCACAGTACAATGTTAGAGCATCCTGTTCAACAATAGCAACATGATCAAGCTTCACAATATTTTCTTCATCTAAATCCCTGATAAATGGGACTTTGTTGACACGGGCAGGTTCTGATTTAGGATTAGTAGAATCATTGTTAGGACCTGAAACTTCATCAAGTACAATATCATATGACTGTTGAATGAATGATTCAACATCTGCTGTTTTAGTTGATGGTGCATCATCAACTACCACATTGATTGATTCCATGGTAACTTTAGTTCTAGAGTTATAAACTCTGTAAGCTCTGTTGTTTGTGGAGTATCCAATAAAAATTCCTTCTGATGCACATAAATCAAAGAATTTTGCATTCTCAAATTCTTTGCCATGATCACTTCTTATTCTTACAATAACAACCTCTTTTTCTCTTTGAAGTTGTAAGCATAAGTTTCTAAAAATTTCGAAGCTGTCTGATTTTTCTCTAAGGAAATCTATCCAAGTGAATCTAGAAAAATCATCTTCCAAAGCAAAAACATACCTTTTACCACCAAGACTTTCAGTCTGCATAGGTCCCATCAGATCTATGTGTAATAGTTCAAGTGCTCTAGATGTAACCGGATGTTGGAGCCTCGGATGTGCCACCATGGTTTGCTTGCCTATTTGGCACTCACCACATATAGTTCCTTCCTCAATCTTGAGCTTTGGATTCCCCCTGATTGCTTCTTCTGCTATGACCTTCTTCAAACCTCTCAGATGTAAGTGACCAATTTCTTGATGCCACGGCTTCACTTTATCCTCTTTGCTTAAGAGACAAGTGGACAAGTGGTTTTCTTCTTCAGAGACCCATAAATAGCAGTTGTCCTTTGACATCACACCCTTCATCAAGAGTCTTCCTTCTTCATTTGTAACAAGACATTCTGACTTTGTGAAGTTTACTTTCATGCCTTGATCACACAACTGGCTAATGCTGATTAGATTAGTTATAAGGCCTTTCACCAATAGAACATTATCTAGATTTGGCAATCCATTGTTGATTAGATTCCCAATTCCTTTTATCTCTCCCTTAGCTCCATCACCAAAGGTTACATAACTTGTGGCATAGGATTTTAAGTTGGCAAGATATCCTTCCACTCTAGTCATGTGTCTTGAACATCCACTGTCAAAGTACCAATCTTGTCTAGATGATGCTCGTAGTGATGTGTGAGCTATCAGACATACACCATTCTCCTTTTCTTTCCACTCTTTCTTAGTCTTCACATTTTCTGGTTTTGGTGCAGGTGACCGGAAATTCTTTGGGTAACCATACAATTTATAGCAATAAGGCTTTATGTGCCCTTTCCTACCACAATAGTGACACCTCCAGTTCCTTCTCCTAGATTTAGGTCTTGACCAATTATTCCGATGTGGAGGAGGATGTTGAGGCATCGATCCAGTCTGTGCATGAGGCTTACGTTTGGGTTTTAACCAAGTGTCGGTTCCCTGATGTGTGGGAGGATGTGGTGGTAAAAAGCCAGCACTGACAGGAAAAGTCTTCTCGATGGGAGTACTGATTGTAGCTTTGTTGTATCCCATTTGTTGATCAACAATCTCATAGTCAAAGCCAATTGGTTTCTTTCCTGCACTTTGTTTCAATAGCATTGCTTGGAATTTTTCTTCTCCTGATCCATAAACTCTGACTTGTCTTCTAGCATGCTCCAAGTCGACATTTAGTTTTTCAATCTCTTTGTTGAGAGCATCAATTTTTGCAAGATGGTCATTCTTCTCAACCTGTAGTTGACAATTCGCCTTCTTTTGTTTTTCCAATGCTTTGCAGAATTCATTGCTCCTGATGAATAAATCCTTATAGGTAGCCAGTAGTTCTTCATAGGATGTTTCATCACATGATTCAGCATTAGACTCACACACACCTGTCAGCGCATTGACATGTTTTGCTGATCCACTTTCAGTTTCCTCCTCTGAGTCATCCTCATTTGACCAAGTGATAGCAAGACTTTTCTTTTGTCTCTTCAGAAAGGTAGGACATTCAGCTTTGATGTGTCCATATCCTTCACATTCATGACACTGGACTCCTTCTGACTAACTGGTTTTCTCATCACTTCTAGCCCTTCTTTGATCATTGGTCTGTTTGTTGATGTCGAGCTTGATGCTTGGCACATTGAACTTAGACTTTTTGTCCATTCTTTTCATGATTCTGTTGAATTGTCTTCCTAGCAAGACCATTGCTTCTGACAAACTTTCATCACTCTCCAGATCTGATTCTTCATCTTCTCCAGTGTTGGAGGCAAAAGCTAAACTTTTATTTTTCTTTTCTTTGATTCATGCCTAGCTCATAGGTTTGAAGAGAACCTATTAGCTCATCTACTTGGATAGTTGTTAGGTCCTGAGACTCTTCTATTGCTGTTACCTTCATGTCAAACCTCTTAGGAAGAGATCTGAGAATTTTGCTTACAAGCTTCTCATCAGATATGGGTTCTCCTAACGCATCAAATGAGTTTGCAAATTCTAGAATATTCATGTGAAAATCGTGAATGGTCTCTTCTTCCTTCATACACAGGTTTTCAAAGTTTGTACGAAGCATCTGAAGTTTAGACAATTTTACCTTGCTTGTTCCTTCATGTGCTTTCCTTAGTATCTCCCATGCATTCTTTGCTACAGTGCATCGCTTGACAAGTCTGAACATATTGATGTCCACTCCATTGAAGATGGCATTTAGAGCTTTTGAGTTACAAAGAGCTAGTTCATCCTCATCCTTTGAGTAGTCCTTTACTGCCTTAACCTCAGTTGTCTTGTTCCCGTCTTTGTCAAGAATAACTGGAGCCTCCCAGCCATTTACAATAGCTTTCCATGTTCTGCTGTCAATGGATTTTAAGAAAGCCATCATCCGAGCTTTCCAATAGTCATAGTTCTCAGGCCCTATCAGTAGGGGCGGTCTGGAAATTGTTCCTCCTTCCTTGTCCATTTCACCAGAAAGTACTTTCCCTGGAGCTCACCCTAAATCCAGAACAGGGTGCCCGCTCTGATGCCAATTGAAATTCTGGCACACTAGTAACACGATGTTGAACACGATGCTCCAACACTGTATGTTTGATCCGATGATCCAACACTGTGTTCAACACTGAACTAGATGAACAATAAGGAAATATAAAATGCACGAAACAGAATAACACAGTTATTTGTTAACCCAGTTCAGCATAACAGCCTACTCTGGGGGATACCAATCCAGTAGTGAATCCACTATGATAGTATTAGTTTGAAGCCCTCAATAAACGCCCCGTTTATGACTTCTCACGTAATCACCACCCGTGCTATATTCTACCTAAGTCACACCTAGGTATGAGAACCTCCGCTCACCTCCTCTTGATCACAGCCACTGTGATCGTACACTTCTAGATTCAACAGGTGAAGACACACTTCATAAAACACACACCAATTCCTTACTTAAAAGCTTGGGAATTGTATACACACATTATCTCCTTGCTTAGAAGCTCCAGAGATATTACAACACAAAGACACACAGTTCCTAATCAGTGTATAAATCAACACAAGACTCAGAACACAATTAACAATACTAAAACCCTAAACACACGCTTTGTAAGACTCAAATCTGGTTTCAGTGATCTGAACAATGGTGTCAACATCCTTTAAATAACCTACACTAGCACGGGCTAGGTCTTCAATTAGGCTTCAATAGCACATCATGATTAAAGGTTCCTTCAAGGAATAATCTTCAATTAAATGTTATGTTTCCTTAGCTGGAAGATCTGATTAGCAAACAAAACTGGGTCACGAGATCCATTATTAATTATACGTGACAGCGCTCCTTATCACATACGAAGATTTATTATGGATTCCATATTTAGAATTTAGGCGCGAGATCTCAACATACACAGGCCCGGCCTACTGGATGTGGTATCCAATGTTGAAGCATTGTACCCAACATCTTGCTTATACTTGCTGGTGGAAGCATGAAGTTCCACATTAAGAAGGATCACATGTTTTAGCAAAATGAGGCCAATCATACAACGCCAACAGAATTGAATGCTATGAAGACATGAAAGAAGGTTGGAGAGAATAATAAGTTTGATTGAAGCATTTTATCAAATAATCTCACAAGTGCTTATGTCAATAGATTAGCTGATACGATCATGAGTTCCCTAAACATGTGGAAGGAAACTTATAAAAAAATGCATAAAAAATATTTGGATGAAGATGCTTGAGCCCAACTTGAAGCCCAATTCATATGATAAGAAGCATCCTTGGGCTGAATAGTGGTCTAATAATATTGGACTAAATAAAAAAAACAATTAAGTCCAATTTTCTTTATTTTTATTGTAATTTTCGTTTTTGGTATTAGGAGAGTTTTTAGATGACCTTTAGTTGCTCCCTAGGCTCTCTAGATGCTTCCTAGTGGTGCACTAAGTCATTATAGTGGCTAGTGGGAATTTATAAGCATGTTAGTGGGAATTTTCTAAGTCCTATGGTGAATGTATGGTAGTGGACAATAAATCCTACTATGTAAGGATATGCTATAAATAGGACTATCATGTACTTTTCAAAGAACTTGGAATATAATCTAATTTGAGAGTTTCTCTTGTGAGAACTTTTTCTTTGTTCTTGTGATAAGAACATTGTTCTTGAGATAAGAACTTTATAGTGTTGGTTCTACCGGCAGGTCGCGGTTAGGGTCGCACTTTCTTTGATAACTTTGGTTCTACCGGCAGGTCGCGGTTAGGGTCAAGTTCCTCTTTTCCTTGATAACTTTGGTTCTACCGGCAGGTCGCGGTTAGGGTCAAGTTCCTCTTTTACCTGTTTTCAAGACGATCCTAAACAGTCGCTTATCAGTTGGTATCAGAGCTTCGGCTCTTGAAATCAGGTTTGATCTATCATTTTTTTTATCTTGTTAAAAAAAAAAGAGTTGAAAAAAAAAATATGGAGGAAGAAAAGCATGTCTCCATGAAACATTTGGAGAAGTTATTATTTCAAGAATTTCAAAAGCTTCATGAAAAGTTTGATCGCATAGAGAGGAATTATAGAAAAAAATTATAAAAAAAGAAACGGAGAAAAGGAGATAGAAAATAGAAGAATGAAAAGTGAGGGACAAACGAAAAAACATATTGCAAATTTTGATGTATTTTGGGGTAACTTCCAAAATAAAGAGATTGGTAGAGAGAAAAGAAAACAAGAGAGCAAGGAGAAACTTGAAAGTGAAGTGAAGGGAGAAGAAATTATTGAAAAAGAAATTGAGAACATTTTTGTGGCTATCGAAAATGTCACTATTCCTAAGAGTGAGAAAGAAAAAGAAGAGATTATCGAAAAAGAAATTAATAGCGTTTTTGTGGCTACCGAAAATGTCATCATTCCTTTTAATAATGTTTATTTTACTTGTACTCTAGAGTCTTTATCTCAAGGAGAAGTTAGTGAAGAAGATAGAAATCTTACTTTTGAGAGAAGTAAAGAAAAGGAAGTAGAGAAGATGGAAAATTGTGAGAGAAAATATAATGATGTTATAGAAGTGGAGGAGAAAGAAAATATTGAGAGAAAAGAAGAAAAGAAAAATGAATGTGAAGCGAAAGAAATTTATGAGAGAAAAATAAATGAGGAGGTTGAAAAAGATGTCAACTTTGAGAAGATTGAAGAAGAAAAATTCAACTTGCAAAAAGAAAGAAAATATTCAAAAGAGAGAATTTTTGTTACTAATCTTTTAGTTATTTATGCAGGTTTGGATTTGAGGACAAATCCTCTTGAAGAGGGAGAGAATGATACGATCATGAGTTCCCTAAACATGTGGAAGGAAACTTATAAAAAAATGCATAAAAAATATTTGGACGAAGATGCTTGAGCCCAACTTGAAGCCCAATTCATATGATAAGAAGCATCATTGGGCTGAATAGTGGTCTAATAATATTGGACTAAATAAAAAAAACAATTAAGTCCAATTTTCTTTATTTTTATTGTAATTTTCGTTTTTGGTATTAGGAGAGTTTTTAGATGACCTTTAGTTGCTCCCTAGGCTCTCTAGATGCTTCCTAGTGGTGCACTAAGTCATTATAGTGGCTAGTGGGAATTTATAAGCATGTTAGTGGGAATTTTCTAAGTCCTATAGTGAATGTATGGTAGTGGACAATAAATCCTACTATGTAAGGATATGCTATAAATAGGACTATCATGTACTTTTCAAAGAACTTGGAATATAATCTAATTTGAGAGTTTCTCTTGTGAGAACTTTTTCTTTGTTCTTGTGATAAGAACATTGTTCTTGAGATAAGAACTTTATAGTGTTGGTTCTACCGGCAGGTCGCGGTTAGGGTCGCACTTTCTTTGATAACTTTGGTTCTACCGGCAGGTCGCGGTTAGGGTCAAGTTCCTCTTTTCCTTGATAACTTTGGTTCTACCGGCAGGTCGCGGTTAGGGTCAAGTTCCTCTTTTACCTGTTTTCAAGACGATCCTAAACAGTCGCTTATCAGTTGGTATCAGAGCTTCGGCTCTTGAAATCAGGTTTGATCTATCATTTTTTTTATCTTGTTAAAAAAAAAGAGTTGAAAAAAAAAATATGGAGGAAGAAAAGCATGTCTCCATGAAACATTTGGAGAAGTTATTATTTCAAGAATTTCAAAAGCTTCATGAAAAGTTTGATCGCATAGAGAGGAATTATAGAAAAAATTATAAAAAAAGAAACGGAGAAAAGGAGATAGAAAATAGAAGAATGAAAAGTGAGGGACAAACGAAAAAACATATTGCAAATTTTGATGTATTTTGGGGTAACTTCCAAAATAAAGAGATTGGTAGAGAGAAAAGAAAACAAGAGAGCAAGGAGAAACTTGAAAGTGAAGTGAAGGGAGAAGAAATTATTGAAAAAGAAATTGAGAACATTTTTGTGGCTATCGAAAATGTCACTATTCCTAAGAGTGAGAAAGAAAAAGAAGAGATTATCGAAAAAGAAATTAATAGCGTTTTTGTGGCTACCGAAAATGTCATCATTCCTTTTAATAATGTTTATTTTACTTGTACTCTAGAGTCTTTATCTCAAGGAGAAGTTAGTGAAGAAGATAGAAATCTTACTTTTGAGAGAAGTAAAGAAAAGGAAGTAGAGAAGATGAAAAATTGTGAGAGAAAATATAATGATGTTATAGAAGTGGAGGAGAAAGAAAATATTGAGAGAAAAGAAGAAAAGAAAAATGAATGTGAAGCGAAAGAAATTTATGAGAGAAAAATAAATGAGGAGGTTGAAAAAGAATGTCAACTTTGAGAAGATTGAAGAAGAAAAATTCAACTTGCAAAAAGAAAGGAAATATTCAAAAGAGAGAATTTTTGTTACTAATCTTTTAGTTATTTATGCAGGTTTGGATTTGAGGACAAATCCTCTTGAAGAGGGAGAGAATGATACGATCATGAGTTCCCTAAACATGTGGAAGGAAACTTATAAAAAAATGCATAAAAAATATTTGGATGAAGATGCTTGAGCCCAACTTGAAGCCCAATTCATATGATAAGAAGCATCCTTGGGCTGAATAGTGGTCTAATAATATTGGACTAAATAAAAAAAATAATTAAGTCCAATTTTCTTTATTTTTATTGTAATTTTCGTTTTTGGTATTAGGAGAGTTTTTAGATGACCTTTAGTTGCTCCCTAGGCTCTCTAGATGCTTCCTAGTGGTGCACTAAGTCATTATAGTGGCTAGTGGGAATTTATAAGCATGTTAGTGGGAATTTTCTAAGTCCTATGGTGAATGTATGGTAGTGGACAATAAATCCTACTATGTAAGGATATGCTATAAATAGGACTATCATGTACTTTTCAAAGAATTTGGAATATAATCTAATTTGAGAGTTTCTCTTGTGAGAACTTTTTCTTTGTTCTTGTGATAAGAACATTGTTCTTGAGATAAGAACTTTATAGTGTTGGTTCTACCGGCAGGTCGCGGTTAGGGTCGCACTTTCTTTGATAACTTTGGTTCTACCGGCAGGTCGCGGTTAGGGTCAAGTTCCTCTTTTCCTTGATAACTTTGGTTCTACCGGCAGGTCGCGGTTAGGGTCAAGTTCCTCTTTTACCTGTTTTCAAGACGATCCTAAACAGTCGCTTATCAGTTTTTCAAGACGATCCTAAACAGTCGCTTACCTGTTTTCAAATAAGTTAATACATAATTGAAGCTATATGTTCCAATGAAGTTAAGCTCATAACCTATATAAAGCTAAAACAAACTCTCAAAACCCGTAAGTTGGTTAGTTTTGGCAGATATTTGGTCTGTTAAATCATTCTTTGAACTGACTTCTCTGATAGGCTACTCTCACAACAGTTGTGTATTATTTTTTTATCAATACACAATAAAGTTAGCGTCTCAGATGAAGCTTCCTAAAGTTGGTTCTGACAAATCGTTCGTCTCCAAGGCACCTTTGGTATGACTTACTGGTTTCTTCACTATTGCACTGTGTGCTCATGATCCAAATGGCACCAACACCTTCCATTTATATCTGAAATGATTAACACATTTGATGGTAGCATATGGTGTAATCTTACTATTCAATTTGAAATCTGAACAATTTCTTCTATTCAATGTAGTTAATTAGTGGCTACCTGTCTATAACGCTGTAGCCCGGTGGAATTCGAACAAAACACTATTGTTTCATGATATGCTATTTAGTACAACAAAAATGTTGTCAAATAGAGCCGTTATAACACTTCAAGGTAATATAGTGTATTCATTTGGTGACCACTATTATTTCGTAAAAGAATTAAAGATTCTGAATCTCCTCACCGGGTATAAAAGCGCGTGTTTACTTGCAAATGAAGTTTTGGTAGAGTAAGATGGCAGGGATTTGGATCGGCGACAGAAGATTAACTTTCTTCCCTTCTTTCTTGCACATCACTTCTTCTAAATGAGTAATGAGGTAAGACCATGGTTATCTATTTGATCATGCTGTTAATTTAAATTCAACAATGTAGGTAAGCCAGCCAACAACAACAACACTGCTCAATTGATTTTATGGCACCGACGGAGGGCGGACGAGACACAACCTTGAGAAGTGGCCTCCGCCGGAACTTGGGTGAGCACTGGGGCATCATGAATGAGAAGGAATGGGACATAGATCTAAAACAAAATTCATTCTTTTTTACTTTAAATGAATTTATTTAAGTTGAATAAATCTGAACCATTGATATATTATTTGCCACGTGTCAGCTTGATATTAAGGAAATTGAGATTGCCATTTCCCCTACAAATGGAGAGGATCTGGACCTGAATAAATGTATGGCAGAAGATATTTTGTTTTTTAGTAGATTTAGCGCCTATGCACTGGATCCAACTAACCATATACAGCTTACTCTATATGTATATAAACTTGTCTCATACGAATGAAAGATACTCTTTCTGTTTTCAGCATGCAAAAGTGCTACTTCAATGGCCAAACCAACCATTCTTCTTGTTCTTCTCTTTTTCTTGTTTGTGGTGGCTCTACTTTATATTTACAAAGAAGATTCTCCGTTTCTTCTTCTTCGTTGCTTCTTTCTTTCTTCTTTTTCTTCCAAAAAGTGCTACTTCAATGGCAGAAAAAACCCTCCGTCTTCTTATTCTTGTTCTTCTCTGTTTCAATGTTGCAGCAGCTCACGGAGGACCTTCGGTGAACATCACGGAAAAGCTGACGGCTGATAATCACTTCCACATTGCAGTTGGGATGATTATCGGTCCTGGAATTGACAGTGATCTGAAAGACGTACAACATACAGGAGTGACATTGTTCATGCCGGAGAATGCCGCGTATGGGAAGCTATCTAATTCACGTTCATGTCACCTCAAATTACTTCCGATAAGGGATAAAACAACTCTGATACAAGCTCATATATGCCGAGGGTATTACAATCTCCATACACTCCAATCCGCAAAGATTCCGAGCCAAATGACCCTGGCAGTGAAGACAAGAAAGCACCCAGCTTTCTTCTTAACATCTCTTCGATCAACGGTTCAGTGGTTGTAATTAGCACCGGAGTTGTTGAAGCAGTTATCACTCGGACCGTGTTTGATCACTATCCTGTTGTGATTTATGCGGTTTCCAAGGTTTTACTGCCAAAAGAGCTGTTTGGTACCATACCTGATGATGATGCTCCTCCTCCTCGTTGTGTGTGATGATTATTCGTTCGGATAGCTGCTTCCGCAGCTTTCCCCTCCCCATTTCACCTCAGATGTCTCTCAAGGTGTTTATGCTTCTTATCTTCGTAGTCTTTTGTTTTTTCTCGTTAATTGTTGTTTTGTTTCTATTGAATGTTGACAAGATGTAATCTAGATGTATTAAATAAATTCATTACATCTTTCACTTATGCTATCTAGATTATGTAATTTGTATAATTAACTTACTATTAGAAAGGATTCTGGTCTTTGTATTACTTCAAATTCAATCAAACTTTATAAACAAATCTATGCCATGTTGCACAGTCGTCTGATGCTAATGTAATTGGGAGATGACATATTTTTCTCCAATCTTGCATATGTCATAATTGGATTATGCTGATTTTTCGGTGTCCTGTATTTAGTGATAAGAAATGTTTACTTAGCTGAAGGATGTGTTCTGAATATCAAGAAATGTTGGTTAGTTCTCCTTAAACAAGTCCCAAACTTTTAGGGCAACCGTTTCATGGTGTTGTTGACAGCGCTTATTGTTAAAGACTGGTTGTGGTTTATCTTTTCTATTGCAAAAATTGAGGAAAACTAACACTGCAAAAACCGGCATGGAAACCTGCCTGCCTGTTCAAATTTGTTTGACAATAGAGGTCTGAGTTGATTGAGTGTTCATTTTTATAGAAATTGTTAAGTTTGAATTTTACTGCAGGAGCAGGACCATATAGAACATGTTTATTGGTAGATGATGACAGACTAGATTTGTTTTGGAATTTAAAAGGGAAAGAATTCATTCAAGTTTTTACTTTTTAGTTGAACATGTCTATGGCTATGGCTTATGCTTTTTGGTAACTTATGAACTTCATTTCAGGTTGGAAGAAGGCTTCAGTTTTTATGTGGAGGTGGTGCGATGACAAATGTTTATGAGTTTTGTGACGTTGATTTGAAAGATAGCATACAAGGTGTTTATACTTAAGCTTAATCAATAATCTTTACAAGCGAGCATATAAAAATACAACCTGTAGATTCCCTCTGGTTTCACTTATTCACCATTTTCGTTTTAAATTTTAATCATGTGTGCTTCACATTGATTGCTGCATCTCTTATTTCTCTGAAATTCAGAAGCTAAATCAGCGCATTTTGCGCTTCTACTATGGCTGCATAATTGTCCCATTTTATCTCTTTTTAGTTTTTGTTTGATGTTGTTTGATGTCAGTGTCGGAGAAGTGTATATATCGAAATACATGTTAGGTCAAGAGAATACAGCACATGTTTTATATATGATATTATGAAATTAGAAATGAAGCATCCATGTTTAAATTGGGTTCTGCTGGACAGAAGTTGAAGTCACGAGGCTGCGCAGGTCATAGTTATGTGGTCAGAGGTTTTAATCTGGTTATGTGGATTAGTATGTCATAGTTTTATAGAAGTACTGGTGAAAAGTAGATGATTAGTTGTGATTTCAGCCTAAGACTTGTAGTTGGATGATAAGCAAGCTCTATTAAAAAATGTATTAGATATGTACAATGGCTAACTATGATTTTAGAAGGTTAGAGAAGTATGGAAAATGTAATGTTTTAAAATACAGACACTCCGATCGATAATCGGAGGTGTTGTTTGGTCAGTTCACTCACCGAGAAAAATCAGTAAAATTCGCCGTGATCCAGCCAAGTCTATGTCTAAACCGGTAAACCGGTAAAACAGACACTGAACCGGACTGGTTTGATGAAAAAAATACCAAAAGTTAGCCGACAATGAGTCAAATTTGCGACGTCTTTTCTTAATCTTACCATTATAGGTTAACTAAATTTACTTTAAAAAAATCTAAATAATATATCGAATAATACAATTCAAAATCGCTCAAAACTGAAAAAATGAATCTGTGAATAAACTCACAACACCCAACCTAGAAATATGACGAAATTGAAGTGCTCAGAATACCCATGTCTCTGAGTCTGTAACGTTGACAACGCCAAAGTTGTTATTATTATTATTATTATTATTATTATTATTATTATCATTATTTAATTTAATTAAAAAATAGAAATTAAAAAATAAAACTATAAAAGCGGCAGAAATTATATAAACCCTGTATTTGTATGGTAGCTCTTTCTGTCACCAAAAGAACTTTCTATCCACCACACTGCGAATGTATTTACCCTTTTTCCCAATATGGCAGCTCTTCTTTTAGCTGGTGAAATTCTTCGTTTTCCGTTTTAAACTAAACCTAGCGAATCAATTATTTATGAAACTAACCGAACAAAAAAAAAGAAGAAAAAGTAATTATCATAAAAAAAAAGAAGAAAAAGTACACCACTAATGCGCACTATTGTATAATTTAAAATCAATCAATAATAGTACAATGTATTTACTCTCGCAATTATCTTCTTCTTCTCTCTCCTTCGATCCTCCGTGACCACAAACTTTCCTCTCCTCCTCCGCCACAATGTATTTGCTCATCACCTTTATCTATGATGTACAGATACTCCATTTGAGAGAGAGTATCAGTACCGGGTATATTCGCATACCCGTACCTTAATTTATGTCCATACACGTACCACACTAGACAACGTTGATTTTTATCATATCCGACTCCATCCTTCTCTGTGGACATCATCAAAACCCTCATCCACACCCACCATGACTTTAACATAATTGCTTCCATGCTCCAAGCTTACGGCGTTTACGATCACTTGAGTAAATACATTGTACTCTTATTTATGTTCTGCATAATTTAACAGAACCAAGACCAATCCACAACAAGACTAGAAACAACCAATAATATATCAAGAGAGCTAATTTTACCCCCCACTATAATTTCCATTAAAAAGTTGAATCCTTATGGGATTGAAAGAGTTTTATGTGGTGATTTAATTTAGATAGATGTTTGTCCCTATATCCTATTATATCCAATTATCTATCTGTCTGTTTCCTACTAATGAATACTGATAGTACCTTCCCTACATTAAAAAATTGACATGTTGTGTATTCAATTTGTGACACATTAAAAAATTGTCCTTCACCCATTCAACAATTCAAATTTATATTATATTTGGGAAAATATTGAGATTGGTAGGTGAAGGTCCCTTGATGATTTCTGTATAGTCAATCATCCATGTACAATGCTTGCTTGAAATTTAGAAATTTAAAATAGCCATATCTGCTTGGTAAAAATTCAGTTCAAACTCTAATGTGATTTTAAATATTCCGACAAGAATGAACACTTTTTTTAAAATAAAAAATAACCTTAGAAATCAACCTATCATAATTCCTAAGAGCAAAAACAATAGTATTTTATTATCTAAAAAATGAGGATAGTAATGAAAAAGCTCAAAGTGAAGCATATTATTTAGATAGTACTCCCTTCTTATAACCCTCTGCTTCCTAGGGAAATGGGGCACTAGTAGTTTAGAGTTCGGCCGCGAGGTAAGTAAAGTCTGGCCAATAAATTGTTCCACCCAAGAATCAAACCCGGGTTCTCCCGAAATACGTCATTTTTGGTGAAGCTCATTAACCACTTGAACCCAATGACTTGGTTACTCCCTCCGGTCTTATTTATAAGCAAAAACCAACAAAAAATTTTGGCCTTAAATATAAGCAAAAGTTGTCAATATCAACTTTATTTAATGTTGTTCTTCCAAAAGTACTCTTATTAATTGTTCTACTTTTGACATAATTGTAGAGTTCCAACACAAATGATAAGGTCGTTTTAGGAATTTCAATAGAAATATCACATGAAATTATGGCAAAAAAGCTACTCCTTAATAAGTGTGGAAAAGAGAATTTTAGCTTACAAAAGTGGCAGGATGGACACTAGTACAAATATGACATATTACTAAAGCGTTTTACATCAGTGGAAGAGATGTCAGATGTGAAAAGTAATATGGAGTACTCTTTACATCTGGTTTCAATTGTACTTGATGTGAAAAATACATAGACACAACTTATTACATCTGATCAAAATATCCCCAGATGAAAAGCTAAACGCGGTGGCAATCCTGTAATTATGGTGAAAATTGTCTAAAATACGTTTATATGTGGCCCATAATATGCCCAGATGTAAAAAGTCTTATGTGATTTTTTATTTTATTTGAATGGAAATTAGTATAAACTTCACGCACGCAAAAAAAAAAAAAAACCTAGTCTTCTCGAACTCGTTCTCTCTCTCTCTCTCACACACTCTCTCGAACCCTAGCCTCCAATCCCTAATTGAAGATCAAGGCTTCCTGAAGGCGGGGCACAGATTAAATTTCATCTTTGTTTTCACGATTTCCCTCAAAACAAAACCCAGATCCTCTTCCCTGCCATAATTTTTCTTCGCCCTAGCTCTTCTTCGCCTTTGTTCGTCTTCATCGTAGCTTCTGCCACCGCAGTTCCTCTTGTCGCCGCCATATCTCTTCCTCAACGAAGGTTTCACTGCTCTCTCTTCCTCCCTCTCTCCCAGTGTCTTCAATTTTTAATTATGTTAACTTTTGTCTTCCATTTATTGAATCTTCTCTTGTTAATTTCTGGATTCTTCTCTTGTTTGATTTTGAGTTTATGTGTTCAATTTCCATTTCCATGTTCTATAATTTAGGGATTTTGAGTTTAGTGGTATAATATTGTTCAATTGTTCAATTTGTATTCATTAATCTAGGTTTTTGAGTTTAGTGGTATTGTTCAATTTTATTATCCTCTGCCTTAGTTTGCAGTTTATATAGATCTAGGTATGTTTGTGCCTGCTTTACTGTTAATTGTGATTTTAACAAGTTTTATTATCATTGTGTGTTTTAATTTCTCTAATGATAATAAAACTTGTGTTTTAATTTCTCTAATGTTAATTGTGAATTTGTATTCTGGGTTTGTGAACTTTTTGATAATCTTTCACTTAATAATTAAACTTGTAGCTATTGCGGTATACATGTATTAATGATACTATACATTTTATATGCATCATGGTTTTATTATAAGGTAAGTGATTTTTGTGGTTCGTTATAGAAGTTTTTTTTTTCATGTTTATCTTACTCAATTGTTCTTCTTTTATAGATGAAAATGATGATTACTAAATTATAAATGAAGCATATGTGTGATCCATTCAGCATCAGTTCCTTCAATCCGAGCAAACAAAGAGTTTAGCGTATGTATACATGTACAGTCCTCATTTCCTTTACTTTTTAATTCCTTGTGTACTTGGTTTAACTGTTTCGCTATCAACCAATGTGTTAAAAGTTAATACCGCCAAAAGAGTGTTATGAAAAGGGATTGTTGTATATATATATAATAATAGAGGAAGACTTGAAATTTAGGAATAGCATCATAAGAAATATATGAAATGATTAAGATCTTTTACTCATGGTAGTTCTAAACTGGCTTAATTTATACTGTGATAACAAAGGTGCTTTTTGTATTGCAGCTAACCCCATCTTTCACAAATGGACAGAACATATTGAGATTGATTGTCAATGGTATTCTGGGTTTGTGAACTTTTTGTTAATCTTTCACTTAATAATTAAACCTGTAGCTATTGCGGTATACATTTAATGATACTATAGTAATATACATTTTATATGCATCATGGTTTTAAGTGTATGATACACTTAAAACTGATACTAGTAGTATACATTTTATATGCTGGCCTTTTCTTTTCTTTTCTTTGCTTACAAAGGTGATTCTACCTGATACTTGTAATATACACTTAAAACTGATATTATTAATATACATTTTATAAGTTAGTTTGTGAATAGGATTTGAAAGGGTGTTATTCTATCAAAATTTGGTTTTTATCTTTTTGTTCTTCTTTTGGTTTGTGGGCGTGTTGCCCTGGTAGTCTCTTTTTTAGTTTTGTTTCCTATTGTAAGATTAGAATATATTCCCATCGGGTACGAAACCAATACTTTAATTGGTGTTACAATGTTTTAACTTAATTTCACAACATAGGTATGGATCGTAGTAGATAACATTCTCATGCTTCAACTTCATGAATGTCATCCTAGACATCTCTGATGCATGTGGTACCATCTTCTTTACTAGAGTATATCACCTATAATATCCTTCTTTATCGGATAAATATAATCCGATATACTTCTTTATTGGAATATTCAATATCCTATTTAATTCATGAATGCATGTATGTGTTTTCATGAATTCACTCACAATTAGTTAACATAAAGCTCTTCATTTACAATGTGGAATACCATCCAACATTCTTCATCATTAAGATTAAACCAACCTTAATATTCTTCATTTATAACTTCATACATAATCTACAATCATCACAATACAATTAATCATGCTTATAAACACCTAATTGTATGTTAGAATACCCTAATCACATGTTACAAGTGCCCCAATGCACTTAAAACAATTAATAAAAAGTTGCAGTCCCAGTGCTGGTCGCTGAGCGAGCCCGTGGCGAGCAGCGGCGAACCAAACCAGTGTAATATTGGCTCCTGGCGAGAAGCAGCGAGCAGACGGTCGCCACTCGTTCGCTGAGCGAGGGCCTCCTGACAGGTCTGCTCTAAATCGCGATTTTGATCGTAAAATCACCCAAAAATCCATAGCTTGATGTTCCATACCCAAAATAAGTTCATATTCAAGTGCAACAAACATATATAAACACAAAAGGACGGTTTGTTTCTCAGATCTACATCGAAACATACCATAAAGTAAGAGATTCATGTATTTTACTCAAAACTCATAAAAACACAATGTTCTTGGATCAAACATATACAAATTCCTTTTTTACTTGTTAAATTCGTTCATACATCATGCTAAGAGTATATTAAACATATTATGAACATTATATTTGATTTTCTTCAAGAAAAATTCATCCAAACTAAAACAAAAATGGAAAGTTCGGGTACGGGGAAATCGACATTCTCCCCTTCCTCGTATCAACCACGATTATGAAACCTACTCTCATTCCTGGATTTGATGAAAACTCGAAGATTTGCTCTTGAATCACTTCACTTTCCCTTGCCCTAGCTCCCAAGCTCTCTCTATATTTCGCAAAAGAACATGAGAAATGAACTTCTCTCTCCCCATTAAGCCATATGGGCGCCCCACACACATGAGAAAAGGCCCATTGGGCCTCAAAGGACAATTGCTCGGTCCAACTCACGTTAACTCACTACTTGCTTAATAACTAAAGTATTCGATAAATAACTAAAGTTATTAACCTATTTAAAATGCCACGTCAATAAAATATTTTAAACACACAAAAACAAATAAATAAAATTGGGTCATTACAGTAGAAATTCGTTAACTTAAGTAATTAATGTGAGTAAGACCAACGTGGCATAGCTATGTCACAACGGGTAGAGGAGAACATCCTTATTGGAGAACATCCTGAGAGGAGAACATCCTAGTGGACCTTTCGAGATATACTCACCTCGGAAGCTTCATGTAAAATGAATAAGACTTATACTATGTGATACACCTTTATTTATGTTAATTATGTCGTTCTTTAATGAATATAAGTCTATCAGTGATCAACTATTTTCAGAACACAGTGTTAGTACACCAAGTAGTGGGTAGTAAGAAATGCACTGAGGTTTAGTAGTCTCACCCCACAATTATTGTGTTTAGGTAACAAGTTGCTCGTTCAAGAAGCTGAGGATTTGACCTGTTTCAAGCTTAATAAACACTTGTATAGGATTATGCTACATGTACATGTATTTAACAGTTATCATGGCTCTGATGTAAAGATGTTAACAGTTACATTATGATAGTTATTCAGTTTAATCAAGTCATGTATATTTGGTATTCCCTTCAAACTACTTCTGTAAAGATCAGTTTTAATTCCCCAATTTTAATGTATTTCGATCCAGTTAGAGACGCTCCTATCGATATTCTAGATAGATTAATATGGGGTGTTATATATCAAATATATTAAAATAGTAAAAAAAAAATTAGACTATTAGACAATTTTTTTTAATTAATCCAATAAGAGTATTAAAAGCATTTAAAACTAATAAATAATAGATTAATACAAAATATCAAACCAATAAAAAGTAAATAAGTATTAAAATATATGTATATGCGGTTTGAGTCGTTTTTGAAAAATCGATCAAAGTTCAATCCGATCCAACGGTTTTTATAAAAAGACATCCAAATACATTTAAAAAAAATTCTGTTTTACACAATTTTCAATTTTTTGATAGTTTAGAGTTTTAATTTGGATCAATTTGTATTTCAATTCGCCTAAAGATATGAGGTTGACTTTACTTGTGGTTCTAGTCCCCTCCCAAATGCAGTTACGAGGGATCGAACCGTGATTCTCCCTACCAAGTCCAACGTCAATTATACCACTGAAACAACAAACATTTCGTTAGTTTATTTTCCTGTTTATAGCTGTACATAATTTATTGGAAGCTTATGCACTAGGTATATATGAAAATATCAACCAACCCAGAAGTATTCAACCAACCTTAAATAATTGTTGGATGTTAATTAGGAATCCTCTCAGCTAACTTCTTTTCGAGAGATGTTATCCTTAATTCAGGTTTCGGACCTTCAGTACGTTCCTACATATATTCAAAAGAAAACATTACCAATAACAAACTAGAATGAATAATTGGACACCTTAAGGCATTTAAAATGAAGAATATAATAATATTTCAACACTAAACTTGTTCAAAGGCTAGAGAAATCCTATAATTTACACTCGATTATATGATAATTTATGAAATCCTTGCTTTATCTTGATAACTTCATCGATATAACTTAACAAATAATAACAAAACAAACAATCGGTTACCTCACCAAACCATATATATATGATGAGCAATGTGCTCATCATATCGTGTCAGAAGACTCGTATCAACCGGTCCTCCAAGCCAGCACTGTTGCACCATAGCCTGTTGTGCCTCCTTATGCACCACAGACACATGCCCCTCATACTGCTACTGCTCCACCTGACATTGTAGAAACTCTTCATGTCCATATCTAGTACGTATAATTCTACAGTCCGGTAGGCAAATTAAATAAAAATTGTAAAAAGCATACCGGAACACTTTTTTAAAGTGTGTCGGTTTAAAACGGTTACCGGTACAGTTGGGTATGAGTTTTCCGGTCTGAATATTCATATCAGAACACTCATGCAAGTGTGCGGGAATGAATATTCATACCGGCAAACTCATACCCAACTGTACTGGTAACAATTTCAAACCGGCAAACTTTAAAAAAGTGTTCCGGTATGTAGAACGCGACTTACTCTCTCTTTCTCCCCGTAGTCACACCGGCATACTTTCTTTGAATTGTGTACAAAATGATTTTTTTTTTGTACAATTCTACTTTATATACGAGGGCATATTCGTCCATGCAATTTTAGTTTTTTTTTTTTGACTAATTCAATTTTAGTTGGGATAAAAGAATAAATGTATGGAAGTAGATATTTTTTTTTTAGTAGATTTAGCGCCTATGCACTGGATCCAACTAACGATATATAGCTTACTCTATATGTATATAAACTTGTCTCATACGAATGAAAGATACTCTTTCTGTTTTCAGCATGCAAAAGTGCTACTTCAATGGAGAAACCAACCATTCTTCTTGTTCTTCTCTTTTTCTTGTTTGTGGTGGCTCTACTTTATATTTACAATAAAGAAGATTCTCCGTTTCTTCTTCTTCGTTGCTTCTTTCTTTCTTCTTTTTCTTCCAAAAAGTGCTACTTCAATGGCAGAAAAAACCCTCTGTCTTCTTATTCTTGTTCTTCTCTGTTTCAATGTTGCAGCAGCTCACGGAGGACCTTCGGTGAACATCACGGAAAAGCTGACGGCTGATAATCACTTCCACATTGCAGTTGGGATCAAGGTTTTAAATTGCGGTCCGCATTCGCAATTGCGACCGCAATATTGCTGATGCGGTAGCCACCGCAACCGCATCGCACCGCAATTGCAGTGTGATCTTAATTCACGTGTACGGCCGCATCGTAACCGCATCACAACCGCATCGGAAGCCGCATCAGATGTTTTCGGCGATGTTCGTTCAAATTTTCTCACCAAAAAATAAAATTTATGAACTTGAAATCCTAATTTGCGTCAAATTAATGAAAAATCTTACTTTTAACAATCTCTCAACCGTGTATTTTCAATACATTCAAATTATTGTTTATGGAATAAACGAAGACTATGTAATGGTGGATAAATAGTGTAGTTACACACTAGTTTCATTTTATATAGCTTGTGAAATTTAAAAATGATTTCACGCCGCAACAACCGCAATGACCGCATTCGCAACAACTGCAACCGCATCCACAACCGCAACCGCAATTTAAAACCTTGGTAGGGACATCGACGTGGATGGTGTTGACGACGACAATAGGGGGAGGAGTGGGGTCCACAATTGGGTGGTTGTGTTAGTTGTAGGATTGATGAAATCTCCTGCGTGCGTGCGTGGTATCAACCATTGATTCTTCTACTGCATGCGTGCTCTCTCGAGATATGAAGAAGAAGCTGGATTTTTTTAACTTTAACGTAAAAAAAGTGATTTTTGAAAACCACTAATACGGTAAACAATATAAAAATAGTAAAAAAAAATTAGACTATTAGACAATTTTTTTAATTAATCCAATAAGAGTATTAAAAGCATTTAAAACTAATAAATAATAGATTAATACAAAATATCATACCAATAAAAAGTAAATAAGTATTAAAATATATGTATATGCGGTTTGAGTCGTTTTTGAAAAATCGATCAAAGTTCAATCCGATCCAACAGTTTTTATAAAAAGACATCCAAATACATTTAAAAAAAATTTTGTTTTACACAATTTTCAATTTTTTGATAGTTTAGAGTTTTAATTTGGATCAATTTGTATTTCAATTCGCCTAAAGATATGAGGTTGACTTTACTTGTGGTTCTAGTCCCCTCCCAAATGCAGTTACGAGGGATCGAACCGTGATCCTCCCTACCAAGTTCAACGTCAATTATACCACTGAAACAACAAACATTTCGTTAGTTTATTTTCCTGTTTATAGCTGTACATGATTTATTGGAAGCTTTTGCACTAGGTATGTATGAAAATATCAACCAACCCAGAAGTATTCAACCAACCTTAAATAATTGTTGGATGTTAATTAGGAATCCTCTCAGCTAGCTTCTTTTCGAGAGATGTTATCCTTAATTCAGGTTTCGGACCTTCAGTACGTTCCTACATATATTCAAAAGAAAACATTACCAATAACAAACTAGAATGAATAATTGGATACCTTAAGGCATTTAAAATGAAGAATATAATAATATTTCAACACTAAACTTCTTCAAAGGCTAGAGAAATCCTATAATTTACACTCGATTATATGATAATTTATGAAATCGTTGCTTTATCTTGATAACGTCATCGTTATAACTTAACAAATAATAACAAAACAAACAATCGGTTACCTCACCAAACCATATATATATGATGAGCAATGTGCTCATCATATCGTGTCAGAAGACTCGTATCAACCGGTCCTCCAAGCCAGCTCTGTTGCACCATAGCCTGTTGTGCCTCCTTATGCACCACAGATACATGCCCCTCATACTGCTACTGCTCCACCTGACATTGTAGAAACTCTTCATGTCCATATCTAGTACGTATAATTCTACAGTCCGGTAGGCAAATTAAATAAAAATTGTAAAAAGCATACCGGAAAACTTTTTTAAAGTGTGTCGGTTTAAAACGGTTACCGGTACAGTTGGGTATAAGTTTTCCGGTCTGAATATTCATATCAGAACACTCATGCAAGTGTGCGGGTATGAATATTCATACCGGCAAACTCATACCCAACTGTACTGGTAACAATTTCAAACCGGCAAACTTTATAAAAGTGTTCCGGTATGTAGAACGCGACTTACTCTCTCTTTCTCCCCGTACTCACACCGACATACTTTCTTTGAATTGTGTACAAAATGATTTTTTTTTTGTACAATTCTACTTTATATACGAGGGCATATTCGTCCATTCAATTTTAGTTTTTTTTTTTGACTAATTCAATTTTAGTTGGGATAAAGGAATAAATGTATGGAAGTAGATATTTTTTTTTAGTAGATTTAGCGCCTATGCACTGGATCCAACTAACGATATATAGCTTACTCTATATGTATATAAACTTGTCTCATACGAATGAAAGATACTCTTTCTGTTTTCAGCATGCAAAAGTGCTACTTTAATGGAGAAACCAACCATTCTTCTTGTTCTTCTCTTTTTCTTGTTTGTGGTGGCTCTACTTTATATTTACAATAAAGAAGATTCTCCGTTTCTTCTTCTTCGTTGCTTCTTTCTTTCTTCTTTTTCTTCCAAAAAGTGCTACTTCAATGGCAGAAAAAACCCTCTGTCTTCTTATTCTTGTTCTTCTCTGTTTTATTGTTGCAGCAGCTCACGGAGGACCTTCGGTGAACATCACGGAAAAGCTGACGGCTGATAATCACTTCCACATTGCAGTTGGGATCAAGGTTTTAAATTGCGGTCCGCATTCGCAATTGCGACCGCAATATTGCTGATGCGGTAGCCACCGCAACCGCATCGCACCGCAATTGCAGTGTGATCTTAATTCACGTGTACGGCCACATCGTAACCGCATCACAACCGCATCAGAAGCCGCATCAAATGTTTTCGGCGATGTTTGTTCAAATTTTCTCACCAAAAAATAAAATTTATGAACTTGAAATCCTAATTTGCGTCAAATTAATGAAAAATCTTACTTTTAACAATCTCTCAACCGTGTATTTTCAATACATTCAAATTATTGTTTATGGAATAAACGAAGACTATGTAATGATGGATAAATAGTGTAGTTACACACTAGTTTCATTTTATATAGCTTGTGAAATTTAAAAATGATATCACGCCGCAACAACCGCAATGACCGCATTCGCAACAACTGCAACCGGATCCACGACCGCAACCGCAATTTAAAACCTTGGTAGGGACATCGACGTGGATGGTGTTGACGACGACAATAGGGGGAGGAGTGGGGTCCACAATTGGGTGGTTGTGTTAGTTGTAGGATTGATGAAATCTCCTGGGTGCGTGCGTGCGTGCGTGGTATCAACCATTGATTCTTCTACTGCGTGCGTGCTCTCTCGAGATATGAAGAAGAAGCTGGATTTTTTTAACTTTAACGTAAAAAAAGTGATTTTTGAAAACCACTAATACGGTCAACAATATAAAAATAGTAAAAAAAAAATTAGACTATTAGACAATTTTTTTAATTAATCCAATAAGAGTATTAAAAGCATTTATAACTAATAAATAATAGATTAATACAAAATATCATACCAATAAAAAGTAAATAAGTATTAAAATATATGTATATGCGGTTTGAGTCGTTTTTGAAAAATCGATCAAAGTTCAAACTGATCCAACGGTTTTTATAAAAATATATCCAAATACATTTAAAAAAAATTCTGTTTTACACAATTTTCAATTTTTTGATAGTTTAGAGTTTTAATTTGGATCAATTTGTATTTCAATTCGCCTAAAGATATGAGGTTGACTTTACTTGTGGTTCTAGTCCCCTCCCAAATGCAGTTAAGAGGGATCGAACTGTGATCCTCCCTACCAAGTCCAACGTCAATTATACCACTGAAACAACAAACATTTCGTTAGTTTATTTTCCTGTTTATAGCTGTACATAATTTATTGGAAGCTTATGCACTAGGTATATATGAAAATATCAACCAACCCAGAAGTATTCAACCAACCTTAAATAATTGTTGGATGTTAATTAGGAATCCTCTCAGCTAGCTTCTTTTCGAGAGATGTTATCCTTAATTCAGGTTTCGGACCTTCAGTACGTTCCTACATATATTCAAAAGAAAACATTACCAATAACAAACTAGAATGAATAATTGGATACCTTAAAGCATTTAAAATGAAGAATATAATAATATTTCAACACTAAACTTGTTCAAAGGCTAGAGAAATCCTATAATTTACACTCGATTATATGATAATTTATGAAATCCTTGCTTTATCTTGATAACTTCATCGATATAACTTAACAAATAATAACAAAACAAACAATCGGTTACCTCACCAAACCATATATATATATATATGATGAGCAATATGCTCATCATATCGTGTCAAAAGACGCGTATCAACCGGTCCTCCAAGCCAGCTCTGTTGCACCATAGCCTGCTGTGCCTCCTTATGCACCACAGACACATGCCCCTCATACTGCTACTGCTCCACCTGACACTGTAGAAACTCTTCATGTCCGTATCTAGTACGTATAATTCTACAGTCCGGTAGGCAAATTAAATAAAAATTGTAAAAAGCATACCGGAACACTTTTTTAAAGTGTGTCGGTTTAAAACTGTTACCGGTACAGTTGGGTATGAGTTTTCCGGTCTGAATATTCATATCAGAACACTCATGCAAGTGTGCGGGTATGAATATTCATACTGGCAAACTAATACCCAACTGTACTGGTAACAATTTCAAACCGGCAAACTTTAAAAAAGTGTTCCGGTATGTAGAACGCGACTTACTCTCTCTTTCTCCCCGTACTCACACCGGCATACTTTCTTTGAATTGTGCACAAAATGATTTTTTTTTGTACAATTCTACTTTATATACGAGGGCATATTCGTCCATTCAATTTTAGTTTTTTTTTTTTTGACTAATTCAATTTTAGTTGGGATAAAGGAATAAATGTATGGAAGAAGATATATTTTTTTAGTAGATTTAGCGCCTATGCACTGGATCCAACTAACGATATATAGCTTACTCTATATGTATATAAACTTGTCTCATACGAATGAAAGATACTCTTTCTGTTTTCAGCATGCAAAAGTGCTACTTCAATGGAGAAACCAACCATTCTTCTTGTTCTTCTCTTTTTCTTGTTTGTGGTGGCTCTACTTTATATTTACAATAAAGAAGATTCTCCGTTTCTTCTTCTTCGTTGCTTCTTTCTTTCTTCTTTTTCTTCCAAAAAGTGCTACTTCAATGGCAGAAAAAACCCTCTGTCTTCTTATTCTTGTTCTTCTCTGTTTCAATGTTGCAGCAGCTCACGGAGGACCTTCGGTGAACATCACGGAAAAGCTGACGGCTGATAATCACTTCCACATTGCAGTTGGGATCAAGGTTTTAAATTGCGGTCCGCATCCGCAATTGCGACCGCAATATTGCTGATGCGGTAGCCACCGCAACCGCATCGCACCGCAATTGCAGTGTGATCTTAATTCACGTGTACGGCCGCATCGTAACCGCATCACAACCGCATCGGTAGCCGCATCAGATGTTTTTCGGCGTTGTTCGTTCAAATTTTCTCACCAAAAAATTAAATTTATGAACTTCAAATCCTAATTTGCGTCAAATTAATGAAAAATCTTACTTTTAACAATCTCTCAACCGTGTATTTTCAATACATTCAAATTATTGTTTATGGAATAAACGAAGACTATGTAATGGTGGATAAATAGTGTAGTTACACACTAGTTTCATTTTATATAGCTTGTGAAATTTAAAAATGATTTCACGCCGCAACAACCGCAATGATCGCATTCACAACAACTGCAACCGCATCCACAACCGCAACCGCAACCGCAATTTAAAACCTTGGTAGGGACATCGACGTGGATGGTGTTGACGACGACAATAGGGGGAGGAGTGGGGTCCATAATTGGGTGGTTGTGTTAGTTGTAGGATTGATGAAATCTCCTGCGTGCGTGCGTGCGTGGTATCAACCATTGATTCTTCTACTGCGTGCGTGCTCTCTCGAGATATGAAGAAGAAGCTGGATTTTTTTAACTTTAACGTAAAAAAAGTGATTTTTGAAAACCACTAATATGGTCAACAATATAAAAATAGTAAAAAAAAAATTAGACTATTAGACAATTTTTTTTAATTAATCCAATAAGAGTATTAAAAGCATTTAATAATAGATTAATACAAAATATCATACCAATAAAAAGTAAATAAGTAATAAAATATATGTATATGCGGTTTGAGTCGTTTTTGAAAAATCGATCAAAGTTCAAACTGATCCAACGGTTTTTATAAAAAGACATCCAAATACATTTAAAAAAAATTCTGTTTTACACAATTTTCAATTTTTTGATAGTTTAGAGTTTTAATTTGGATCAATTTGTATTTCAATTCGCCTAAAGATATGAGGTTGACTTTACTTGTGGTTCTAGTCCCCTCCCAAATGCAGTTAAGAGGGATCGAACCGTGATCCTCCCTACCAAGTCCAACGTCAATTATACCACTGAAACAACAAACATTTCGTTAGTTTATTTTCCTGTTTATAGCTGTACATAATTTATTGGAAGCTTATGCACTAGGTATATATGAAAATATCAACCAACCCAGAAGTATTCAACCAACCTTAAATAATTGTTGGATGTTAATTAGGAATCCTCTCAGCTAGCTTCTTTTCGAGAGATGTTATCCTTAATTCAGGTTTCGGACCTTCAGTACGTTCCTACATATATTCAAAAGAAAACATTACCAATAACAAACTAGAATGAATAATTGGATACCTTAAAGCATTTAAAATGAAGAATATAATAATATTTCAACACTAAACTTGTTCAAAGGCTAGAGAAATCCTATAATTTACACTCGATTATATGATAATTTATGAAATCCTTGCTTTATCTTGATAACTTCATCGATATAACTTAACAAATAATAACAAAACAAACAATCGGTTACCTCACCAAACCATATATATATATATGATGAGCAATATGCTCATCATATCGTGTCAAAAGACGCGTATCAACCGGTCCTCCAAGCCAGCTCTGTTGCACCATAGCCTGCTGTGCCTCCTTATGCACCACAGACACATGCCCCTCATACTGCTACTGCTCCACCTGACACTGTAGAAACTCTTCATGTCCGTATCTAGTACGTATAATTCTACAGTCCGGTAGGCAAATTAAATAAAAATTGTAAAAAGCATACCGGAACACTTTTTTAAAGTGTGTCGGTTTAAAACTGTTACCGGTACAGTTGGGTATGAGTTTTCCGGTCTGAATATTCATATCAGAACACTCATGCAAGTGTGCGGGTATGAATATTCATACCGGCAAACTCATACCCAACTGTACTGGTAACAATTTCAAACCGGCAAACTTTTAAAAAGTGTTCCGGTATGTAGAACGCGACTTACTCTCTCTTTCTCCCCGTACTCACACCGGCATACTTTCTTTGAATTGTGCACAAAATGATTTTTTTTTTGTACAATTCTACTTTATATACGAGGGCATATTCGTCCATTCAATTTTAGTTTTTTTTTTTTTTTGACTAATTCAATTTTAGTTGGGATAAAGGAATAAATGTATGGAAGAAGATATTTTTTTTTAGTAGATTTAGCGCCTATGCACTGGATCCAACTAACGATATATAGCTTACTCTATATGTATATAAACTTGTCTCATACGAATGAAAGATACTCTTTTTGTTTTCAGCATGCAAAAGTGCTACTTCAATGGAGAAACCAACCATTCTTCTTGTTCTTCTCTTTTTCTTGTTTGTGGTGGCTCTACTTTATATTTACAATAAAGAAGATTCTCCGTTTCTTCTTCTTCGTTGCTTCTTTCTTTCTTCTTTTTCTTCCAAAAAGTGCTACTTCAATGGCAGAAAAAACCCTCTGTCTTCTTATTCTTGTTCTTCTCTGTTTCAATGTTGCAGCAGCTCACGGAGGACCTTCGGTGAACATCACGGAAAAGCTGACGGCTGATAATCACTTCCACATTGCAGTTGGGATCAAGGTTTTAAATTGCGGTCCGCATCCGCAATTGCGACCGCAATATTGCTGATGTGGTAGCCCCCGCAACCGCATCGCACCGCAATTCACTAGTGCAGAAAGGGGATTTCACTACTAGCCAAACAGACTTTCCACTACTGGCCGTGGCCAGTAGTAAACGCAGGCGTAGTTGTAAGTCCATACTTTCCACGTCGGGTCTTTTAATACCCGTCGTGATATCCTAATTTCTTCTGTAATTATTATTTAAAATTATGGGTATTCCACGTCGGGTTTTCCAATTACCCGTAGTGGTATGTATGAGATTCCACGTCGGTTATAATGAATACCAGTAGTGGTATGTATGGTTTCAAATTTTTTTTATATAAATCATGGGGATTCCACTACGGGTATTTACACATATCCGTAGTGGTATGTATGGTTTTCCAGTTTTTTTTTAAAGAATTGGGGATTCCACTACGGGTCATTACTTTTACCCGTAGTGGTATGTGTAGTTTTCACGTCTATTTAATATAAATATCAGTAGTGGTATGTTAGTTTTTTTTTTTTTTTTTGTAGCTTCCTGTGCCATATTAATTATACAACCTACACTTACACTTTTCTGACGCAGAAATTATACAACCTAGAAATTACTAGTAGCTAATAACGCACAAGAAAATTGACATAATAATTCCGAATATTATTTTCCACAAGTCATTGTCAATTTTTTTAATAGAGGAGATTATACATGACATAAAGAATCCTTACCTGCTTATTTGCATATACAAAAGTTTCACCATCATTGGTCTTCTCCGCTGAAGGAGTCACATTAGTTGGTCCAACCACAGGAAGTCCTCTTTTGGCTTCCTACAAGAGTTGCAAGATAATTTGAATAATAAAGAACCACCAATTAAGGTCTTATCCACAGCTACATGGTTCAAATATGCCTATAATATCCTACAACAAATTTGACTAATATGTAAATAAATTAAAAATATTCTTGACCGGACAAAAAATTAAGGATTCTCCTAGTATTATACGATTGATCCAAGATTGCAAAAGTGGACAACTATGGATTAAGATACTACAATTAGAATATATGCTTGCATGAATGTTTATGTTAGGATTAATATACACAGCAGGTATCTCCAAACTAGCCATACTTTTAGAGTGATTACAATTCCAATAATTCTAAATGATAAAAATAAAGAAAATACCTCCATATCTTGAAGAGGTGCTCCATTTACAGAGGAAGTAGAATCATGAGTTGCTTGATTTTCAACACTGTACCGGGAATTTTCAATATGTAAGTCAGCAATGAAGATATAAGAGAGAAATGAAGTCATAAGAAAAAAATGAACTTGCAAAACATAATTTCATACATGGATGGAATTTTTGAATCAAGTGAGCTGGCTGCTACTCCTGAGCTTCCTGCAACTGTTGTAGGTGCAGTGCTCACAGTTACAGCAGTGCTTGGTTCAACTCCTGTGGTACTTGAAGTGACTACAGAATGGGAAACAGAGGTCCCCAATAATCCAGAAACCATCTGTTGCTGATCAGTAGCTACAATTGGTGTAATAGAAGTTGGGCTTGAAGCAAAACCGTTAGATGTCAAAGTGTTGGAACTAGCTGCATTAGCTGGTGTTGATGCTGCTGCAGAGGAGGCCGTAGCATTGGATGTGTCACTTGTTTCTGACACCATCCCCTGGCTAATAGTTTTATGTGCCTGCTCACGAGCCAGCTGAATGGAAATTTTACAAATAGGTAAGAAATTGTCGGGCAAATAATGGAAAACAATTACAAACATCATTAATCATAAACCTTGAGTTCTTCTGGTATTGTCCATGTTGATTGCTGAGTAACCTTGTTGTAATAATACCTGCAGCATTGTCAATATAATTATAATTATAAGACATAAAATCAACTAGCTAAAGATCACAATATAATTATAAT
The DNA here is from genome assembly GCF_020283565.1 of Trifolium pratense. Classification (NCBI taxonomy): domain Eukaryota; kingdom Viridiplantae; phylum Streptophyta; class Magnoliopsida; order Fabales; family Fabaceae; genus Trifolium; species Trifolium pratense. Next base: position 51,268,207 of record NC_060063.1, read on the forward strand.
TGTTTAAACACGAAAATAGGTTCTATTTGTAAGACCACAGAAAGAAAAAAAGAAAAAGTATTGATATTAAACAAGGCTTGAGAAACAAATCAGCTTATCAAAGCAAGCAAACAAACCAAGAATTCATTTAGAACCTTTCCATAACAACGATATTTAGGTATAAACCGCAAAATATTCAAAAAGCCTATAACAATATTAGTACTTTAATCATATTTATCCCAAGCATGAGTAAAAGATGCACGGCAACATGCAAAAACTTACAGAATGTGGAGTGTTATATTGTTGCCCTAATCCATCACCACCAGTCACCATTTGAACTCCAGGAGTTGCCTGAATGAAAGAAGGATTTATGGGTGCCCCTAGCCATGATGCAGGATTAACGGAGATGAAGCCAATTACAAAGTCGGAATGCTCCTCAGCAATTTTCAATGCAGCAGCGGTATAATCTCCCTTGGCAAGGTTGCCGGCTGAACTCATTTCAGCAAGCAGCAACAGTCCCCTACCACGAGACAAACCCTGAGTATGGTTCAAGAAACATGTTACACTATCGATTAGACTGTTGCTACAAGAGAATATAATATACATTGTAATGGAAATTACTATATAAACAGACCTTCAATTTTAGTCCATCCACGATTCCAGGACCAGAGATAATGTGAGCATTTACTATGTGAGCCCAATCCAATATGTGAAAGATCCCTCTGTAGATATTAAAATAGAACAATGTCATATTGAATTTAGATACAGATGAGGAATCCAGAAAGAAATCCAAAATATTTGAGAAAATATTTACCCTTCATATTGCATGGTCACTGTGTTACCAATGTCAGCAAATTTACGATCCTCAAAGATTAAGAAGTTATGTTTTTCTGCAATCTTCAATAGGATAAAGCATAAATTAGACACCACACTAAACCAGAAATGTAGAAGATACCTTAAAATTTCATACAAACTTATATGGTCACTTATATAAAGTATAACTCTTATAACATATTAAAGACATGAAATCATCTCTCTGTTTAATAAATGCCAGGAAATATTCTATTGGACTAATTGTTAATAGTATTAAGAATGAAAAGTTTCTACAGTAATACTGAAGCCAAAAAAGACATGAACAAAGTAGGTTTCTTTTAGAAATATACCGAGAGAAGCTTAGAGCCAAAATCAGGAGTAAAATCTGGCAAAATATCCACATGAGTCTTCAGCAAGCATATCTCAGGTCCAACCTGTCAGAAAACATAAGACATATTTAGTTAAAAGCTAAATAATTATTAGGGCCAAACATCCACTTACAATCTAGTTGATGATAATACACCAAAGAATACAGGACTCTCTCAAGTACATAAAAGATAAAACAAATTTTGTAGGCTAATAAAGAATAAATAAAAGTGTATTCATCTTGTAAAAGAAAAACAATTTCTCACCTTCTCAGCAATTTGAAGCAATTCAGCTGCAGTTCCAACATCTGCAGCCAAACACAGATTACTCCCTCTTCATAGTATATGCTACTGTCATGCATCAGAATATTCTAGCTTCACTTATGGAAAAAACTGGATTGTTGTTTATAGTCATCATGATTGGAAGCATCAAACAACAATTATTTATGTCATTTCCTACCCCTTAACTAAAGGATCTCTAATGTTCCTTCATCATGTGGTACTAGTGGTTGTTTTGTACATGAAGATGGTCTATAAGGGTAGTTTTCATGTTCCTAAAGTCTTAACTAAGTTGAAGGATTGGCCTCCAAAGCTACTCAAATTTGGCACAACATAGAAAAAGCATAAATTAATAAAACAAGTGACCATTGCAGAGACAAAAAAACATAAATTATTAAAAAGAAAACTATTTCAAAACACCTGACTTATGCTCCATAACCAAGTTCAACATAGTAAAATTCAAACAGGACAAGAAAATTACTATTCAATTATATATTCCATTTGAACCCAATACACAATTCAGCTTAACCAGAGTACTTCAAAACACAATATGCATACCAATGGGACATTTAATGACTCTGTTAATACTCATGTCAACAAGATCATAGTGAATTACATAATTGAATTTTATGTGACACACAAGATTAAAACAAACCACAAATTGTCCTGTTCCTTTTCATCAATTAACATCCTAAGAAGTATAAACAAAAATTAGAACACGCTTCCAGAATTTAGTAATGCTTATGGTGTTTTTTCTCCAGAATTTAGTACCTGAGAACACGACGAATGAAGAACACGGTTTGGGGTTTCAAAGAGAAGAAGACGATTTAGGGATTTAGGGTTTCAACACGAAGAATGAAGAACAGTTTGCAGTGAAGAAGAATGAAAATGATTTAGGGATTTGGGATTTAGGGATTTCAAAGAGAATTAGGGATTAGGGATTTGGGATTTAGGGATTTGGGTATTTGGCGACAATTTCACGGGATTCTCCAAGCCTTTGTTCTACATACAAAGAAATTTTGAGAAATCTTAACATTGATATGATTAAATTAGATAAAAAGAAATTTGGAGGAAGAATTGAACGTACCGAAAGTAAACTCGTTCTGGAGAAGATGAAGTTCGTCGTTCCGATTGTGAAGTTCGTCGTTCCGATTGTGCCCTAATTTTGAGAGATGATTGGGAATGATGAAGAAGACGAGAGTAAACTTAGAATGATGAATGATTGAAACTCGTTCTGGAGAAGATGATTGATGATTGATGAATGATGAAGAAGATGAGAGTAAACTTAGAAGATGAATGATGAATGATGAATGAATGAATGAATGAACAAATGAACACTCTGCGCTATACATTCTAAGTTAAGGGATTCCACTACGGTTGAAGACTAAATCAGTAGTGAAATCCAATTAAAACAAATTTCAACGTAATTACAACATTGCCACCGTGTCTACGTTTCACTACTGATTTAAGAAAACCAGTAGTGAAATCCCTTGTCTATGAACTTTTCACTACTGGTATTCAAATATCAGTAGTGGAATCCTTTGGTCAAATGGTTTTAACTACTGGTATTCACATACCAATAGTGGAATCCTTTATCCAAAAGTCATTTTTCTACTAGTGATTGCAGTGTGATCTTAATTCACGTGTACGGCCGCATCGTAACCGCATCACAACCGCATCGGTAGCCGCATCAGATGTTTTCGCGATGTTCATTCAAATTTTCTCACCAAAAAATAAAATTTATGAACTTTAAATCCTAATTTGCGTCAAATTAATGAAAAATCTTACTTTTAACAATCTCTCAACCGTGTATTTTCAATACATTCAAATTATTGTTTATGGAATAAACGAAGACTATGTAATGGTGGATAAATAGTGTAGTTACACACTAGTTTAATTTTATATAGCTTGTGAAATTTAAAAATGATTTCACGCCGCAACAACCGCAATGACCGCATTCGCAACAACTGCAACCGCATCCACAACCGCAACCGCAATTTAAAACCTTGGTAGGGACATCGACGTGGATGGTGTTGACGACGACAATAGGGGGAGGAGTGGGGTCCACAATTGGGTGGTTGTGTTAGTTGTAGGATTGATGAAATCTCCTGCGTGCGTGCGTGCGTGCGTGGTATCAACCATTGATTCTTCTACTGCTTGCGTGCTCTCTCGGGATATGAAGAAGAAGCTGGATTTTTTTCACTTTAACGTAAAAAAAATGATTTTTGAAAACCACTAATACGGTCAACAATATAAAAATAGTAAAAAAAATAATTAGACTATTAGATAATTTTTTTTAATTAATCCAATAAGAGTATTAAAAGCATTTAAAACTAATAAATAATAGATTAATACAAAATATCATACCAATAAAAAGTAAATAAGTATTAAAATATATGTATATGCGGTTTGAGTCGTTTTTGAAAAATCGATCAAAGTTCAAACCGATCCAACGGTTTTTATAAAAAGACATCCAAATACATTTAAAAAAAATTCTGTTTTACACAATTTTCAATTTTTTGATAGTTTAGAGTTTTAATTTGGATCAATTTGTATTTCAATTCGCCTAAAGATATGAGGTTGAGTTTACTTGTGGTTCTAGTCCCCTCCCAAATGTAGTTACGAGGGATCGAACCGTGATCCTCCCTACCAAGTCCAACGTCAATTATACCACTGAAACAACAAACATTTCGTTAGTTTATTTTCCTGTTTATAGCTGTACATAATTTATTGGAAGCTTATGCACTAGGTATATATGAAAATATCAACCAACCCAAAAGTATTCAACCAACCTTAAATAATTGTTGGATGTTAATTAGGAATCCTCTCAGCTAGCTTCTTTTCGAGAGATGTTATCCTTAATTCAGGTTTCGGACCTTCAGTACGTTCCTACGTATATTCAAAAGAAAACATTACCAATAACAAACTAGAATGAATAATTGGATACCTTAAGGCATTTAAAAAGAAGAATATAATAATATTTCAACACTAAACTTGTTCAAAGGCTAGAGAAATCCTATAATTTACACTCGATTATATGATAATTTATGAAATCCTTGCTTTATCTTGATAACTTCATCGATATAACTTAACAAATAATAACAAAACAAACAATCGGTTACCTCACCAAACCATATATATATGATGAGCAATGTGCTCATCATATCGTGTCAGAAGACTCGTATCAACCGGTCCTCCAAGCCAGCTCTGTTGCACCATAGCCTGCTGTGCCTCCTTATGCACCACAGACACACGCCCCTCATACTGCTACTGCTCCACCTGACACTGTAGAAACTCTTCATGTCCGTACAGTCCGGTAGGCAAATTAAATAAAAATTGTAAAAAGCATACCGGAACACTTTTTTAAAGTGTGTCGGTTTAAAACTGTTACCGGTACAGTTGGGTATGAGTTTTCCGGTCTGAATATTCATATCAGAACACTCATGCAAGTGTGCGGGTATGAATATTCATACCGGCAAACTCATACCCAACTGTACTGGTAACAATTTCAAACCGGCAAACTTTAAAAAAGTGTTCCGGTATGTAGAACGCGACTTACTCTCTCTTTCTCCCCGTACTCACACCGGCATACTTTCTTTGAATTGTGCACAAAATGATTTTTTTTTTGTACAATTCTACTTTATATACGAGGGCATATTCGTCCATTCAATTTTAGTTTTTTTTTTTTGACTAATTCAATTTTAGTTGGGATAAAGGAATAAATGTATGGAAGAAGATATTTTTTTTTAGTAGATTTAGCGCCTATGCACTGGATCCAACTAACGATATATAGCTTACTCTATATGTATATAAACTTGTCTCATACGAATGAAAGATACTCTTTCTGTTTTCAGCATGCAAAAGTGCTACTTCAATGGAGAAACCAACCATTCTTCTTGTTCTTCTCTTTTTCTTGTTTGTGGTGGCTCTACTTTATATTTACAATAAAGAAGATTCTCCGTTTCTTCTTCTTCTTCGTTGCTTCTTTCTTTCTTCTTTTTCTTCCAAAAAGTGCTACTTCAATGCCAGAAAAAACCCTCTGTCTTCTTATTCTTGTTCTTCTCTGTTTCAATGTTGCAGCAGCTCACGGAGGACCTTCGGTGAACATCACGGAAAAGCTGACGGCTGATAATCACTTCCACATTGCAGTTGGGATCAAGGTTTTAAATTGCGGTCCGCATCCGCAATTGCGACCGCAATATTGCCGATGTGGTAGCCCCCGCAACCGCATCGCACCGCAATTGCAGTGTGATCTTAATTCACGTGTACGGCCGCATCGTAACCGCATCACAACCGCATCGGTAGCCGCATCAGATGTTTTCGCGATGTTCATTCAAATTTTCTCACAAAAAAATAAAATTTATGAACTTTAAATCCTAATTTGCGTCAAATTAATGAAAAATCTTACTTTTAACAATCTCTCAACCGTGTATTTTCAATACATTCAAATTATTGTTTATGGAATAAACGAAGACTATGTAATGGTGGATAAATAGTGTAGTTACACACTAGTTTCATTTTATATAGCTTGTGAAATTTAAAAATGATTTCACGCCGCAACAACCGCAATGACCGCATTCGCAACAACTGCAACCGCATCCACAACCGCAACCGCAATTTAAAACCTTGGTAGGGACATCGACGTGGATGGTGTTGACGACGACAATAGGGGGAGGAGTGGGGTCCACAATTGGGTGGTTGTGTTAGTTGTAGGATTGATGAAATCTCCTGCGTGCGTGCGTGCGTGCGTGGTATCAACCATTGATTCTTCTACTGCGTGCGTGCTCTCTCGAGATATGAAGAAGAAGCTGGATTTTTTTAACTTTAATGTAAAAAAAATGATTTTTGAAAACCACTAATACGGTCAACAATATAAAAATAGTAAAAAAAAAATTAGACTATTAGACAATTTTTTTTAATTAATCCAATAAGAGTATTAAAAGCATTTAAAACTAATAAATAATAGATTAATACAAAATATCATACCAATAAAAAGTAAATAAGTATTAAAATATATGTATATGCGGTTTGAGTCGTTTTTGAAAAATCGATCAAAGTTCAAACCGATCCAACGGTTTTTATAAAAAGACATCCAAATACATTTAAAAAAAATTCTGTTTTACACAAATAATAACAAAACAAATAATAACTTCATCGATATAACTTAACAAATAATAACAAAACAAACAATCGGTTACCTCACCAAACCATATATATATGATGAGCAATGTGCTCATCATATCGTGTCAGAAGACTCGTATCAACCGGTCCTCCAAGCCAGCTCTGTTGCACCATAGCCTGCTGTGCCTCCTTATGCACCACAGACACACGCCCCTCATACTGCTACTGCTCCACCTGACACTGTAGAAACTCTTCATGTCCGTATCTAGTACGTATAATTCAACAATCCGGTAGGCAAATTAAATAAAAATTGTAAAAAGCATACCGGAACCCTTTTTTAAAGTGTGTCGGTTTAAAACTGTTACCGGTACAGTTGGGTATGAGTTTTCCGGTCTGAATATTCATATCAGAACACTCATGCAAGTGTGCGGGTATGAATATTCATACCGGCAAACTCATACCCAACTGTACTGGTAACAATTTCAAACCGGCAAACTTTAAAAAAGTGTTCCGGTATGTAGAATGCGCCTTACTCTCTCTTTCTCCCCGTACTCACACCGGCATACTTTCTTTGAATTGTGTACAAAATGATTTTTTTTTGTACAATTCTACTTTATATACGAGGGCATATTCGTCCATTCAATTTTAGTTTTTTTTTTTTTTTGACTAATTCAATTTTAGTTGGGATAAAGGAATAAATTTATGGAAGAAGATATTATTTTTTTAGTAGATTTAGCGCCTATGCACTGGATCCAACTAACGATATATAGCTTACTCTATATGTATATAAACTTGTCTCATACGAATGAAAGATACTCTTTATGTTTTCAGCATGCAAAAGTGCTACTTCAATGGAGAAACCAACCATTCTTCTTGTTCTTCTCTTTTTCTTGTTTGTGGTGGCTCTACTTTATATTTACAATAAAGAAGATTCTCCGTTTCTTCTTCTTCGTTGCTTCTTTCTTTCTTCTTTTTCTTCCAAAAAGTGCTACTTCAATGGCAGAAAAAACCCTCTGTCTTCTTATTCTTGTTCTTCTCTGTTTCAATGTTGCAGCAGCTCACGGAGGACCTTCAGTGAACATCACGGAAAAGCTGACGGCTGATAATCACTTCCACATTGCAGTTGGGATCAAGGTTTTAAATTGCGGTCCGCATCCGCAATTGCAACCGCAATATTGCTGATGCGGTAGCCACCGCAACCGCATCGCACCGCAATTGCAGTGTGATCTTAATTCACGTGTACGGCCGCATCGTAATCGCATCACAACTGCATCGGAAGCCGCATCAGATGTTTTCGGCGATGTTCGTTCAAATTTTCTCACCAAAAAATAAAATTTATGAACTTCAAATCCTAATTTGCCTCAAATTAATGAAAAATCTTACTTTTAACAATCTGTCAACCGTGTATTTTCAATACATTCAAATTATTGTTTATGGAATAAACGAAGACTATGTAATGGTGGATAAATAGTGTAGTTACACACTAGTTTCATTTTATATAGCTTGTGAAATTTAAAAATGATTTCACGCCGCAACAACCGCAATGACCGCATTCGCAACAACTGCAACCGCATCCACGACCGCAACCGCAATTTAAAACCTTGGTAGGGACATCGACGTGGATGGTGTTGACGACGACAATAGGGGGAGGAGTGGGGTCCACAATTGGGTGGTTGTGTTAGTTGTAGGATTGATGAAATCTCCTGCGTGCGTGCGTGCGTGCGTGGTATCAACCATTGATTCTTCTACTGCGTGCGTGCTCTCTAGAGATATGAAGAAGCTGGATTTTTTTAACTTTAACGTAAAAAAAGTGATTTTTGAAAACCACAAATACGGTCAACAATATAAAAATACAGTCAAAGAGTATAAAAATACTATGACACATCATTCGTCGGTATTCGCATAATTTGAGTTCGCACTACTAATCATTTTCCGTTGAAGAAATAGAGGAAAAAATAATTAGTCGATAATGATGCACTATTAGATATAGAACATTCAAAATTCAATGACTACTTTTTTTCTTCGATAAGATCAAACAACTTATATTAAAAGATTTATTGAAACCATTATGACTATTGTTCAACCTAATACATTTGGTGTTAAAGTATAAAACTAACGGAAATGTCATTATGACCAACGATCATATAGTTAAATGACTAAAATAAAACTTCTTTTTGTAAGGGATCAATATGAAATCAAAAATATCTTTTTTTTTTTTTCGATAAATAAATCAAAAATATCTTTAAGGGAGCAAGATACTAATTAACCCTATCAAACTTTATTTCTATTTGGAACACCAATTTTTTTTTTTTTTTTGATTAAGTAATCTAATAGCTAGAAATTTCATCCTTACGGTACTAAAAGGGATAGTCGGGATTCAAACTTCAACCTCCTAATTATACAATACAAATATCCTTGTCAACTGAGCTAACTTCGTGGAAATTAGAAACACCAATTTTTTTTGTAAGTAAACGAAATGAGAAATCATTGAAAACTCACCCATACAATGTGGAGGATCAGGATCGAACTCCGATCAAGACATTCAACACTAATAATTTCAATATTTTTATTAGTTGAGCTAAAACTTGTCGACATAAACACCAACTTTATGTGAGTAGAAAATTTTCCAAGACATATTAAATAACACTTGTCCTTGAATAAACAAAAGTATATTGGTCACCAATTACCACCTCAGCAAGAAGTTAATGACAGAACTTGGGATGATTATCGGTCCAGGAATTGACAAAGATCTGAAAGACGTACAACATACAGGAGTGACATTGTTCATGCCGGAGAATGCCGCGTATGGGAAGCTATCTAATTCACGTTCATGTCACCTCAAATTACTTCCGATAAGGGATAAAACAACTCTGATACAAGCTCATATATGCCGAGGGTATTACAATCTCCATACACTCCAATCCGCAAAGATTCCGAGCCAAATGACCCTGGCAGTGAAGACAAGAAAGCACCCAGCTTTCTTCTTAACATCTCTTCGATCAACGGTTCAGTGGTTGTAATTAGCACCGGAGTTGTTGAAGCAGTTATCACTCGGACCGTGTTTGATCACTATCCTATTGTGATTTATGCGGTTTCCAAGGTTTTACTGCCAAAAGAGCTGTTTGGTACCATACCTGATAATGATGCTCCTCCTCCTCTTTGTGTGTGATGATTATTCGTTCGGATAGCTGCTTCCGCAGCTTTCTCCTCCCCATTTCACCTCAGATGTCTCTCAGGGTATTTATGCTTCTTATCTTCGTAGTCTTTTGTTTTTTCTCGTTAATTGTTGTTTTGTTTCTATTTAATGTTGACAAGATGTAATCTAGATGTATTAAATAAATTCATTACATCTTTCACTTATGCTATCTAGATTATGTAATTTGTATAATTAACTTACTATTATAAAGGATTCTGGTCTTTGTATTACTTCAAATTCAATCAAACTTTATAAACAAATCTATGCCATGTTGCACAGTCGTCTGATGCTAATGTAATTGGGAGATGACATATTTTTCTCCAATCTTGCATATGTCATAATTGGATTATGCTGATTTTTCGGTGTCCTGTATTTAGTGATAAGAAATGTTTACTTAGCTGAAGGATGTGTTCTGAATATCAAGAAATGTTGGTTAGTTCTCCTTAAACAAGTCCCAAACTTTTAGGGCAACCGTTTCATGGTGTTGTTGACCGCGCTTATTGTTAAAGACTGGTTGTGGTTTATCTTTTCTATTGCAAAAATTGAGGAAAACTAACACTGCAAAAACCGGCATGGAAACCTGCCTGCCTGTTCAAATTTGTTTGACAATAAAGGTCTGAGTTGATTGAGTGTTCATTTTTATAGAAATTGTTAAGTTTGAATTTTACTGCAGGAGCAGGACCATATAGAACATGTTTATTGGTAGATGATGACAGACTAGATTTGTTTTGGAATTTAAAAGGGAAAGAATTCATTCAAGTTTTTACTTTTTAGTTGAACATGTCTATGGCTATGGCTTATGCTTTTTGGTAACTTATGAACTTCATTTCAGGTTGGAAGAAGGCTTCAGTTTTTATGTGGAGGTGGTGCGATGACAAATGTTTATGAGTTTTGTGACGTTGATTTGAAAGATAGCATACAAGGTGTTTATACTTAAGCTTAATCAATAATCTTTACAAGCGAGCATATAAAAATACAACCTGTAGATTCCCTCTGGTTTCACTTATTCACCATTTTCGTTTTAAATTTTAATCATGTGTGCTTCACATTGATTGCTGCATCTCTTATTTCTCTGAAATTCAGAAGCTAAATCAGCGCATTTTGCGCTTCTACTATGGCTGCATAATTGTCCCATTTTATCTCTTTTTAGTTTTTGTTTGATGTTGTTTGATGTCAGTGTCGGAGAAGTGTATATATCGAAATACATGTTAGGTCAAGAGAATACAGCACATGTTTTATATATGATATTATGAAATTAGAAATGAAGCATCCATGTTTAAATTGGGTTCTGCTGGACAGAAGTTGAAGTCACGAGGCTGCGCAGGTCATAGTTATGTGGTCAGAGGTTTTAATCTGGTTATGTGGATTAGTATGTCATAGTTTTATAGAAGTACTGGTGAAAAGTAGATGATTAGTTGTGATTTCAGCCTAAGACTTGTAGTTGGATGATAAGCAAGCTCTATTAAAAAATGTATTAGATATGTACAATGGCTAACTATGATTTTAGAAGGTTAGAGAAGTATGGAAAATGTACAAATAATAGCACGTGTTACATACAATGTTTTAAAATACAGACACTCCGATCGAAAATCGGAGGTGTGGTTTTGGTCAGTTCACTCACCGAGGAAAATCAGTAAATTCGCCGTGATTCAGCCAAGTCTATGTCTAAACCGGTAAACCGGTAAAACAGACACTGAACCAGACTGGTTTGATGAAAAAATACCAAAAGTTAGCCGACAATGAGTCAAATTTGCGACGTCTTTTCTTAATCTTACCACTATAGGTTAACTAAATTTACTTTAAAAAAATCCAAATAATATATCGAATAATACAATTCAAAATCGCTCAAAACTGAAAAAATGAATCTGTGAATAAACTCACAACACCCAACTTAATAACATGTATGACGGCAAAATGCCTACAAGTGTGACAAAACCTAGAAATATGACGAAATTGAAGTGCTCAGAATACCCATGTCTCCGAGTCTGTAACGTTGACGACGCCAAAATTATTATTATTATTATTATTATTATTAGTATTATTATTATTATTATTATCATTATTTAATTTAATTAAAAAATAGAAATTAAAAAATAAAACTATAAAAGCTGCAGAAATTATATAAACCCTGTATTTGTATGGTAGCTCTTTCTGTCACCAAAAGAACTTTCTATCCACCTTACTGCCAATGTATTTACCCTTTTTCCCAATATGGCAGCTCTTCTTTTAGCTGGTGAAATTCTTCGTTTTCCGTTTTAAACTAAACCTAGCGAATCAATTATTTATGAGACTAACCGAACAAAAAAAAAGAAGAAAAAGTAATTATCAAAAAAAAAAAAAGAAGAAGAAAAAGTACACCACTAATGCGCACTACTGTTTAATTTAAAATCAATCAATAAGAGTACAATGTATTTACTCTCGCAAGTATCTTCTCTCTCCTTCGATCCTCCCTGACCACAAACTTTCCTCTCCTCCTCCGCCACAATGTATTTACTCATCACCTTTATCTATGTTATACAGATACTCCATTTGAGAGAGAGAGTATCAGTACCGGGTATGTGAATATATGCCTTGACAGGAACATTGTGGTTTTGATGATTGACAAAAGAAGTCTAAGAATGACAATGATGCAAAAAGCGGAAAAGAGGATCAAGCTTTCATGACTTGGGTCATAGACTTATTGAGTTGTAATCCAGATATTTTTAGGATCCTTGTGTGAGTAGTAAAAATAGCTCTCATGAAAATATAACACACACTCACAGTAATTTTTACTTAATTGTGATTTTGCATACAATTAATTTTGCATAAATTGTCTTTGGAAATTGCATATTTTTTTATCTCTTTAAAAATATTTTTAAGCATGTTTTTGAACAAGGCCATAATTATATTACAGCAAAGGAATTGCTAGCTTCTTACTAAACGTGATCATGATTTAATTTCCTTGCTACAAAAACATTTATGCAAATAATCAATTAGCCAATCTTTGTTTCAACGTTTTCCTTTTAATGCTAATTGATTATTATGATCAACAAATGAGGAAATAGTATATGGCATTAATCCATGATCTGCATTAAACAAATTCTAGCCGTTGTGCATTATATTATTTAGGCATGTATTTTTTATATGGCATATTGGATGGAAATTCGTTTTCAATGATATTAAGTTATCATGCAATGGATTATCACATTGTCCAGACCTGCTAATTGTGCATTAATTTTTTAACGGCTATTTTCTAAATTTAATTGGCCAACGGCTAAATTATTTTTCATTGCACCTCACTCATATTTTTCTATATAAATGGGTGCTTTGTGGCAGCTCAAACAAGAACTGAATTTTGCATCAAAATCATATTGAAAATAATAGTAATCACTCTTATTATTTTTACACTTGCTAATATATTATCTTGAGAGCTTTTTTTATACTACATAGTTTACTTGTAGTACTTGTGCTTCAATTTGTTTTATCTACACATATGGTGTAACATCTTGTAACTTAATTTATTCAATTTGTATTGGGTGTAATCCCAAGGTTTTCAAGAGAGGTGATATCTCTTGGTTTAGAGGCTCTTGCACAAGGGAGGTGATATCTCATTGTTTGTGTTGAGAGTTCTTGGTTGTAAAGGTTATTAGCTTATCCTGTTATAAAAGCTTGGTTTAGTGAAATCTCAAGGTGCTTTCCTTGGGGACTGGAGTAGACCCTTTGTTTTTGGCCGAACCAGGATAATTTCTTTGTGTTTTTCTTATTACCCTTTCATCTCTTTTATTTCTCGCTACAAGTTATTTTTATTTGGTTAAAATATTTTAAGTGCTTAATTTTAATCATTTTTTGAGTACACAATTCACCCCCCCTCTTGTGTCGTTTGGAGTCACTTGACCAACAAGTGGCATCAGAGCTTGAACTCTTGTTTAAAGACTAATCGTCTCAAGAGCCAAGATGACTTCAAACAATTTTTATGGGGAAATTTCCATAAATAGACCACCACCTTTCAATGGTGAATGGTATGGTTATTGGAAAGAAAAAATGAAAATTTTTCTTCAAGGTATAGACCTTGATATATGGGATGCCGTGGAAAATGGTCCATTTATTCCCACTCGTTTAGTTAATAATGTAGTGGTGAATAAACCAAGAAATCTTTGGACCAAAAAGGAAAAAGAAAAGGTACAATACAATTTGAAGGCTAAAACAATTATAAGTATTGCTCTAAGCATGAATGAGTTTTACCGAGTTTCAAATTGTACTACCGCAAAGGAAATGTGGGACACCCTTCAAGTGACCCATGAGGGAACTTCCGAGGTCAAGAGGGCAAGAATGAACACATTAATTCGTGACTATGAACTATTTAGGATGAAATCGGAAGAAAATATAAAAGATATGCAAACACGATTCATCCACATAGTTAATCATCTCCGAGCACTTGGAAAAACTTTCAATAATGAGGATTTAATTAATAAAGTTCTTGGATGTCTAAATCGGAATTGGCAACCCAAAGTGACTGCCATTTCAGAATCCAGAGATTTAGCATCTATGGAATTGGCTACTCTTTTTGGAAAACTGCAGGAACACGAGATGCAACTAAATCGACTCATAGAAAGTGAAGAAGGAGAAAAGAAAAAGAAAGGGCATGCTTTAGCTGCAACTACCAAAAATAGTGACTTTGAAGGTGGTGACAGTTCTGATGAAGATGACGTGGACATGGCCTTAATGTTTCGGAATTTCAAAAAGTTCATGCGACACCAAGGTAAACCAAAACAATTTCGAAATTCCCAAAAGAAAAGTGATGAAGGAACCTCTTTCAATCCAACATGCTATAAGTGTGGCAATAAAGGTCATATAAAATTTGAGTGCCCGCTATATCAAAAGAAACATGAGAAATTAGATAGAAGACCACAAATAGACTCCAAAGGGAGAAAGGCTTACATTTCATGGGACGACAAAGACATGAATTCATCCGACGAATCGGATAATGAGGAAGCAAATCTATGTCTCATGGCTCATCAAGAAGAAGAGGTAAATTCATTTGAATCTGAGCCTAACTTTACTTATGATGAGTTGCTCTTTATTTGTGAAGAATTAAATAAAGAGTATAGTAAGTTTAAAAAAATTGTTTCTACTTCTAAGAAAACTATTTCCACTCTTGAATCAAAAATTGAAGTTTTAAATAAGGAAATAGATACTCTTAAAGAGAAACAAGTTTTTGTAAGTAAAGTCTCTACTTACACCCCTTGTGAAAATAAGAAAGAAAATATTGAATGTAATGAATGCAATATCTTGAAAGATAAAGTTGAAGATTTGAATAATGTTCTTGCAAAATTCACAATGGGTAGAGACAAATTAGACATCATTTTGGGCAATCAAAAGGGAAGCTATAATAAAGCTGGTTTAGGCTATCAACCAAAAAGACATTTTTTACCTTTTGAAAGAAATTTTAGCCCAAACAAAACTTTTAGCAGACCTTTTGTTAAATGTTTCTATTGCAACAAAAATGGTCATACTTCATCTATTTGTAATTTGAGAAAGAACCAATATTTAAATAATAGATGGGAATGGATCTCAAATGACACTTTGCCTAAAGTTAACTCTCAAGGACCCAAAATGATTTGGGTACCAAAAGCCAAAACATGATTTTGTGTTGTAGGTGTGTTTGAAGCCCAAGAACTCAAATATTATATCTTTAATGGCTATTCAAAGCACACGATATGGGAGAAAAAGAAGTTGTCCATGTATCCCAAGGCGATGTTATTGAAAGTTCTCCAAAAAGAAATTGGATATTCAAGGGAAGCAAAAATTGTTTACTCTTTTCACTTTACTTTTTTTTATGATTTATTTTTCCTGAATATATGCCTTGCCATGATTGTTTCTTTCCCGCTTTTTGATAATGCCAAAAGGGGGAGAGTTGTGTGATTTGCATGTTTCAGGGGGAGTAGTTTGTAAATGTTTGCATATAGAAAGGGGGAGAATAATATGCGCTTATCTCTGACATATACTTTATTGGATTCCATACTTTATTATTGATTAATTTTATCTTAACCCCTTCATTGAGCAAATCCCACCATGAGATGTTTGTCATCATCAAAAAGGGGGAGAATGTGAATATATGCCTTGACAGGAACATTGTGGTTTTGATGATTGACAAAAGAAGTCTAAGAATGACAATGATGCAAAAAGCGGAAAAGAGGATCAAGCTTTCATGACTTGGGTCATAGACTTATTGAGTTGTAATCCAGATATTTTTAGGATCCTTGTGTGAGTAGTAAAAATAGCTCTCATGAAAATATAACACACACTCACAGTAATTTTTACTTAATTGTGATTTTGCATACAATTAATTTTGCATAAATTGTCTTTGGAAATTGCATATTTTTTTATCTCTTTAAAAATATTTTTAAGCATGTTTTTGAACAAGGCCATAATTATATTACAGCAAAGGAATTGCTAGCTTCTTACTAAACGTGATCATGATTTAATTTCCTTGCTACAAAAACATTTATGCAAATAATCAATTAGCCAATCTTTGTTTCAACGTTTTCCTTTTAATGCTAATTGATTATTATGATCAACAAATGAGGAAATAGTATATGGCATTAATCCATGATCTGCATTAAACAAATTCTAGCCGTTGTGCATTATATTATTTAGGCATGTATTTTTTATATGGCATATTGGATGGAAATTCGTTTTCAATGATATTAAGTTATCATGCAATGGATTATCACATTGTCCAGACCTGCTAATTGTGCATTAATTTTTTAACGGCTATTTTCTAAATTTAATTGGCCAACGGCTAAATTATTTTTCATTGCACCTCACTCATATTTTTCTATATAAATGGGTGCTTTGTGGCAGCTCAAACAAGAACTGAATTTTGCATCAAAATCATATTGAAAATAATAGTAATCACTCTTATTATTTTTACACTTGCTAATATATTATCTTGAGAGCTTTTTTTATACTACATAGTTTACTTGTAGTACTTGTGCTTCAATTTGTTTTATCTACACATATGGTGTAACATCTTGTAACTTAATTTATTCAATTTGTATTGGGTGTAATCCCAAGGTTTTCAAGAGAGGTGATATCTCTTGGTTTAGAGGCTCTTGCACAAGGGAGGTGATATCTCATTGTTTGTGTTGAGAGTTCTTGGTTGTAAAGGTTATTAGCTTATCCTGTTATAAAAGCTTGGTTTAGTGAAATCTCAAGGTGCTTTCCTTGGGGACTGGAGTAGACCCTTTGTTTTTGGCCGAACCAGGATAATTTCTTTGTGTTTTTCTTATTACCCTTTCATCTCTTTTATTTCTCGCTACAAGTTATTTTTATTTGGTTAAAATATTTTAAGTGCTTAATTTTAATCATTTTTTGAGTACACAATTCACCCCCCTCTTATGTCGTTTGGAGTCACTTGACCAACAGGGTATATTCGCATACCCGTACCTTAATTTATGTCCATACACGTACCACACTAGGCAACGTTGATTTTTATCATATCCGACTCCATCCTTCTCTGTGGACATCATCAAAACCCTCATCCACACTCACCATGACTTTAACATAATTGCTTCCATGCGCCAAGCTTACGGCGTTTAGGATCACTTGAGTAAATACATTGTACTCTTATTTATGTTCTGCATAATTTAGCAGAACCAAGACCAATCCACAACAAGACTAGAAACAACCAATAATATATCAAGAGAGCTAATTTTACCCCCCACTATAATTTCCATTAGAAAGTTGAATCCTTATGGGATTGAAAGAGTTTTATGTGGTGATTTAATTTAGATAGATGTTTGTCCCTATATCCTGTTATATCCAATTATCTATCTGTATGTTTCCTACTAATGAATACTGATAGTACCTTTCCTACATTAAAAAATTGACATGTTGTGTATTCAATTTGTGACACATTAAAAAATTGTCCTTCACCCATTCAACAATTCAAATTTATATTATATTTGGGAAAATATTGAGATTGGTAGGTGAAGGTCCCTTGATGATTTCTGTATAGTCAATCATCCATGTACAATGCTTGCTTGAAATTTAGAAATTTAAAATAGCCATATCTGCTTGGTAAAAATTCAGTTCAAACTCTAATGTGATTTTAAATATTCCGACAAGAATGAACACTTTTTTTAAAATAAAAAATAACCTTAGAAATCAACCTATCATAATTCCTAAGAGCAAAAACAATAGTATTTTATTATCTAAAAAATGAGGATAGTAATGAAAAAGCTCAAAGTGAAGCATATTATTTAGATAGTACTCCCTTCTTATAACCCTCTGCTTCCTAGGGAAATGGGCACTAGTAGTTTAGAGTTCGGCCGCGAGGTAAGTAAAGTCTGGCCAATAAATTGTTCCACCCAGGAATCAAACCCGGGTTCTCCCGAAATACGTCATTTTTGGTGAAGCTCATTAACCACTTGAACCCAATGACTTGGTTACTCCCTCCGGTCTTATTTATAAGCAAAAACCAACAAAAAATTTTGGCCTTAAATATAAGCAAAAGTTGCCAATATCAACTTTATTTAATGTTGTTCTTCCAAAAGTACTCTTATTAATTGTTCTACTTTTGACATAATTGTAGAGTTCCAACGCAAATGATAAGGTCGTTTTAGGAATTTCAATAGAAATATCACAAGAAATTATGGCAAAAAAGCTACTCCTTAATAAGTGTGGAAAAGAGAATTTTAGCTTACAAAAGTGGCAGGATGGAGTAGATAACATTCTCATGCTTCAACTTCATGAATGTCATCCTAGACATCTCTGATGCATGTGGTACCATATTCTTTACTAGAGTATATCACCTATAATATCCTTCTTTATCGGATAAATATAATCCGATATACTTCTTTATTGGAATATTCAATATCCTATTTAATTCATGAATGCATGTATGTGTTTTCATGAATTCACTCACAATTAGTTAACATAAAGCTCTTCATTTACAATGTGGAATACCATCCAACATTCTTCATCATTAAGATTAAACCAACCTTAATATTCTTCATTTATAACTTCATACATAATCTACAATCATCACAATGCAATTAATCATGCTTATAAACACCTAATTGTATGTTAGAATACCCTAATCACATGTTACAAGTGCCCCAATGCACTTAAAACAATTAATAAAAAGTTGCAGTCCCAGTGCTGGTCGCTGAGCGAGCCCGTGGCGAGCAGCGGCGAACCAAACCAGTGTAATATTGGCTCCTGGCGAGAAGCAGCGAGCAGACGGTCGCCACTCGTTCGCTGAGCGAGGGCCTCCTGACAGGTCTGCTCTAAATCGCGATTTTGATCGTAAAATCACCCAAAAATCCATAGCTTGATGTTCCATACCCAAAATAAGTTCATATTCAAGTGCAACAAACATATATAAACACAAAAGGACGGTTTGTTTCTCAGATCTACATCGAAACATACCATAAAGTAAGAGATTCATGTATTTTACTCAAAACTCATAAAAACACAATGTTCTTGGATCAAACATATACAAATTCCTTTTTTACTTGTTAAATTCGTTCATACATCATGCTAAGAGTATATTAAACATATTATGAACATTATATTTGATTTTCTTCAAGAAAAATTCATCCAAACTAAAACAAAAATGGAAAGTTCGGGTACGGGGAAATCGACATTCTCCCCTTCCTCGTATCAACCACGATTATGAAACCTACTCTCATTCCTGGATTTGATGAAAACTCGAAGATTTGCTCTTGAATCACTTCACTTTCCCTTGCCCTAGCTCCCAAGCTCTCTCTATATTTCGCAAAAGAACATGAGAAATGAACTTCTCTCTCCCCATTAAGCCATATGGGCGCCCCACACACATGAGAAAAGGCCCATTGGGCCTCAAAGGACAATTGCTCGGTCCAACTCACGTTAACTCACTACTTGCTTAATAACTAAAGTATTCGATAAATAACTAAAGTTATTAACCTATTTAAAATGCCACGTCAATAAAATATTTTAAACACACAAAAACAAATAAATAAAATTGGGTCATTACAGTAGAAATTCGTTAACTTAAGTAATTAATGTGAGTAAGACCAACGTGGCATAGCTATGTCACAACGGGTAGAGGAGAACATCCTTATTGGAGAACATCCTGAGTGAAGAACATCCTGAGAGGAGAACATCCTAGTGGACCTTTCGAGATATACTCACCTCGGAAGCTTCATGTAAAATGAATAAGACTTATACTATGTGATACACCTTTATTTATGTTAATTATGTCGTTCTTTAATGAATATAAGTCTATCAGTGATCAACTATTTTCAGAACACAGTGTTAGTACACCAAGTAGTGGGTAGTAAGAAATGCACTGAGGTTTAATAGTCTCACCCCACAATTATTGTGTTTAGGTAACAAGTTGCTCGTTCAAGAAGCTGAGGATTTGACCTGTTTCAAGCTTAATAAACACTTGTATAGGATTATGCTACATGTACATGTATTTAACAGTTATCATGGCTCTGATGTAAAGATGTTAACAGTTACATTATGATAGTTATTCAGTTTAATCAAGTCATGTATATTTGGTATTCCCTTCAAACTACTTCTGTAAAGATCAGTTTTAATTCCCCAATTTTAATGTATTTCGATCCAGTTAGAGACGCTCCTATCGATATTCTAGATAGATTAATATGGGGTGTTATATATCAAATATATTAAAATAGTAAAAAAAAAATTAGACTATTAGACAATTTTTTTTAATTAATCCAATAAGAGTATTAAAAGCATTTAAAACTAATAAATAATAGATTAATACAAAATATCAAACCAATAAAAAGTAAATAAGTATTAAAATATATGTATATGCGGTTTGAGTCGTTTTTGAAAAATCGATCAAAGTTCAATCCGATCCAACGGTTTTTATAAAAAGACATCCAAATACATTTAAAAAAAATTCTGTTTTACACAATTTTCAATTTTTTGATAGTTTATGTAAGAATAATAGGCCTTGCCTTTTCATTGTTTTGTGTTGGGTTATATACAAAGAGAGTTTCCATACTATGTTTCTATACAATTATGACTAATCAAATACAATAATTGCTAATCAAATACAATTATTGACTAATCAAATACAATAATATTCTAATACACCCCCGTAGTCAAGACAGGAGGTTGACGAATGTTGAGACTATCACGAAAATCTTCAAAGAGTTGCAACGGAAGTCCTTTGGTGAATATGTCAGCAATCTGGTAACGAGAGGGAACATGTAAGACTCGTACTTGGCCGCGAGCAACTTTTTCACGCACAAAATGTATATCCATCTCGATGTGTTTGGTGCGTTGATGTTGAACTGGATTGCCGGATAGATAAACTGCACTCACATTATCACAATAGACTAAAGTAGCTTTTGTAATTGGGCAATGTAGTTCTAGTAGTAAGTTTCTGATCCAACAAGATTCAGACACGACATTAGCTACTCCGCGGTACTCGGCTTCTGCACTGGACCGAGAAAGAGTGTGTTGGCGTTTGGCAGACCATGAAATCAAATTGTCACCAAGATAGACACAATAGCCAGAGGTAGATCGCCTGGTGTCTGGGCAACCAGCCCAATCCGCATCAGTGTAAGACACCAATTGGCTGATAGAGGAGGGATATAAGTGAAGGCCAAAATCAAGAGTGCCATGAATATACCGAATGATACGCTTCAGAGCTGACATATGTTGTGTTTTAGGGTCATGCATGAATAAGCACACTTGTTGCACAGCGTAAGAGATATCGGGTCTTGTAAAAGTTAAATATTGTAATGCACCAGCAAGACTTCGATACTCGGTTGGGTCATGATATGAATTTCCAGAAGAGCCACTGAGTTTTGCCTTGGTGACGACTGGTGTGGGTGATGACTTGCAAGAGGACATGCCTGCTCGTTCTATAATTTCCTCTGCATATTTCTTTTGAGACAGAAAAAGACCACCTGTATGTTTAGTGACAGATATTCCCAAAAAATAACTCAGAGGACCCAAATCCTTCATGGCAAATTCAGAGCTAAGTTGAGACATAATAGAGTCACGAAGAGCATCAGAGGAAGCAGTGAAAATTATGTCATCCACATATAGAAGGATAAAAACAGTATCATTATCGTGATGATAAATGAATAAAGAGTGATCAGAGATGCTGTGAGAGAAACCCAGTGTGGTAACATAGTCAGTGAATCTCTGGTACCAGGCACGAGGTGCTTGTTTGAGACCATATAGAGACTTCTTGAGGAGACAAACATGCTCAGGATACTGTGGATGACGAAATCCAGGAGGTTGGTGCATATACACAGTTTCATCAAGATTTCCATGCAAAAAAGCATTCTTGACATCTAGTTGATGAAGACACCATGACTTAGATAATGCAATGCTAAGTACCATGCGGATAGTGGCTGGTTTGACGACCGGACTGAATGTTTCACCACAATCAACACCTGATTGTTGATTTGCACCATTACCTACAAGTTGAGCTTTGTATCGCTCAAAAGAACCATCAGATTTCTTTTTGTGCCTGAAAATCCACAAACTTCGAATAACATTAGCATTAGAGGGACGAGGAACTAATTCCCACGTCTTATTTTCAATAAGAGCATCATATTCCTCTTTCATGGCCATTTTCCAATTATGATCATTTAATGCATCAATGGGATTTGTAGGTAAAGGAGAGATAGAATTGTGGGTTGATGTATGTAGGTTGAAAAGTATACGGGGTTTGACAATTCCATGTTGTGCTCGGGTTGTCATTTGAGGTGAAAGAGGTGCAGGAGGGGTAATAGGTGTCTGAGTAGGTGGAGAGGAGGTGGTAGGTGTTGTTTTTGAAGATGAGATCGTTGTTTGAGAGTGAGAAGATGTTTTAGCTGTAGGTGTAGGTTGTTGGGCTGAGGGGGTTGTTGTGGGAGGGGAGGTTGTTTGGTTCGTGGTTTGAGGGGAAGTAGTTTGTTGAGTTGTTGGTGATGATGGTTGGGTTACTCTTATGTTGGGAGAGGAGGCCGGTGTAGGTGTGGTGTACATTTGTGAGGTAAGAAGTGGGTTTATGTCGTCATCTAAGAAGTTATAGTTAGTCGTTGTAGGAGCATTCATGGTGGAAAAGGGAAACGTATTTTTCTCAAAAATAACATGCCGAGAGATAATGATTTTGCGACTTGACAATTCATAACACTTATAACCTCTATGATTAGACGGATATCCTAAAAAGACACATGGTGTAGACCGAGGTTGGAGTTTATTCCTAGTGGTGGAAG
Source organism: Trifolium pratense (assembly GCF_020283565.1). Classification (NCBI taxonomy): domain Eukaryota; kingdom Viridiplantae; phylum Streptophyta; class Magnoliopsida; order Fabales; family Fabaceae; genus Trifolium; species Trifolium pratense. Next base: position 51,291,180 of record NC_060063.1, read on the forward strand.
GAATTAAGGGATAACAAAGACACCCAAAAACTCTAAGGTATGAATAAGATGGGTCTTTTTGGTAGAGAATTTTGGTGGGTGATTGGAGAGTGAGTTTCTTATTTGGAAGTATGTTGTGTAGGTAAGTGGCCATTTGAAGAGCATGGTGCCAGAAAACTGGTGGAACAGAAGCATGAGCAAGGAGGGTTTGGATTATGTTATTGATTGTACGAATTTTTCTTTCGGCTTTTCCATTTTGAGGGGAGGTGTGAGGACATGAGAATCTGAAAGACATTCCATTTAGTTCACAAAACTTATGAAAGAGAGCAGTATTGTATTCTTTGCCATTGTCACATTGAAAACATTTTATGTCACGCTCAAATTGTGTTTTAATGTGAGCACGAAATTGTAAAAAAATAGAATGTACTTGTGATTTGTTTGAGATTGGAAAAGTCCATAAAAAATCAGTAAAATCATCAAGAAATAACACATAGTAGCGATGTCCCCCGGAGCTTAATACCGGAGAAGTCCAAAGATCGCTATGAACGATGTCAAAAGGCATATAAGAAAAGGACAACGAATTATAGAAAGGCAATTTTATTTGTTTCCCAAGTGGACAAGAGTGACAAAAGAAATCATTTTGAAACTTATTACATAGCAAAATTTTATTTCGATGAAGAGAATTTAAAATGGGAGTTCCTGGATGTCCTAAACGACTATGCCATAACTCGGTAGATGAAGCGGCAAAGGCAGATGGTGGTAATGTTGTTGTGTTTGGTCTTGTGGGAACAGGGTAAAGGTCACCAGAACTATTACATCTCATTAAAAGTGTTCCTGTCTGAAAATCTTTCACAGAAAAACCAAAAGGATCGAATTCAACAGATACATCATTATCAATTGTAAATTTTCTGACAGAAACAAGATTTTTTATAAGTTTCGGTGCATGTAAAACATTGTTTAAAGTTAAGGAGTTGGGTAAAGATGCATGTCCACAACCAATAACAGGAATATGATGACCATTTCCAACAGTAATATTATTACTCATATTAAAATAAGATGTGAGATTACCTCCATTGCCCGTCATATGAGAAGTCGCTCCGCTGTCCATATACCATTGATCATCAGGAGGAGAGGTAGAGGAAGTATGCATTGCAGCCTGACCGTTCATAAGAGGTGGAGTAACTGATGGTGGCTGACATGGATATGCCCATTGCTGCTGCCTGGGATAAGCTGGAGTGGTCCATAGAGGCCGTGTTGGAACAAAATTGATTTAAAAAATGTTTGCCCCTAAATCTTTAAAGGTTTTGATGATAACAAAGTATTAATAAACAATTGGAAGGACTAAAAATTTATTTTAAGTGCGCAGATACAAGCATCAGATAAGATCTGAGTGAAGTTCAGAGGATGTGAATTCAGAAGTTCACAAGCGCTCAGAAGATGTTGGACTTCAGAAGTTACAACATTCAGAGGATGAAGACTTCAGAACTTCTTGTCTGTCTACAAGCTTCATCATCCTCTGAAGATCTCTTTGAAAGCTGTGAAGATTCCCTTTGCTAGTCAACTCTTCTACCAATGAAGAAAAGGACCTTTCAAGTCTGATCAATTCAGCTACCTCTGTTCTGTCTGTCCTAACTTCAGAACGTGGGTCTTCAGTTTTGTTAGCTGAATAAGGAAAGTCTTCTCTGCAGTAGTCAAAGTACCTGAAACTCTTTCTTAGTTTTGGATACAACCAAACTGCATCAAGACAGACTGCTTGAAGACAAAAGATTATCAACTCCAACGGTTCTTTTTGCAACGACTCTTTTCTGGTGGTATATATACTAGAAGATTCAGCTACAACATATACAACAATTATCAAGAATTGAACGTGCGCTGAACAAACTCTGAACTCTGTGATATACAAGCTCTGAACCTCTGTTAAGTGTTTTTGCACTTTAGTCAAATACTTTGTACTATTTGTATTTGCTCTCTTTAGGTTCATCTAAGAGCATTTGTATATTTTCATATACTTTACTTTTACTTGAGGTAACTTAAGCTTGTGTGCTTAAGTGTGAAGTCTCTTGCTTGTGTGCTTGAGCATTGTTGAGAAGTCTCTTGCTTGTGTGCTTGAGCAGTTGTAATCTTGTGTGATTATAGTGAAATCCCTTGGAAGTGCAAGGGGACTGGACTACTCTCGTTTTGTGAGAGGAACCAGTATAAATTGCTTGTGTGATCTCTCTCTCTCTCTCGCTTTTATTTGTGTTATTTATCCGCTGCTAACATAGTTGAGTTAAGAACTTGAAAAAGTTTCTAACTTAGCTAAAACACAATTCAACCCCCCCCTTCTTGTGTTTTCACACCTTCAATTGGTATCAGAGCTCTGGTCTGTTACTTTCACTTAACAGTGAGACAGTAAAGATCTTGTGAGAACACTATGTCTGGAGGAGACGATAGTAGCACTAGAACAACCGGTGAAGAGGCCAGTGGAGCTGGTGGTGGTCCTAGAAATGCTTTTGGTTATGACTACTTGAGTAATGAATCACATGAACATAGTGGCAATAGAAAAGCCCCTATATTCAATGGTGATGCATCATTATTTGAGTGGTGGAAGGAAAGACTGTATAGCAATATTACTGCTATTGATCATGAGTTGTGGGATTTGGTTGAGCTGGGAGTAACTTTTGAAAACTTAAATGAACATGGAAGATTGTCCATTGAGCATAGAAAGTTACTCACACCAGCTAACTTAAAAATCTACACTAAGCATCACAGAGTAAAGGATATTGTTGTTGGTGCTATTAGACATGAGGATTATGTCAGAATAGAGAACAAGTCGACTGCTAAATCTATCTTTGACTCTATGTGTGCTACCTATGATGGTAATGAAAAGGTTCAAGAGGCTAAAGCTAGTCTTTTGATAAGACAATATGAACTTTTCACTATGCAACAAGATGAAAACATTGAGACTATGTTTACAAGGTTTCAAATCCTTGTATCTGGTCTTAAAGCTCTTAAGAGAAGTTATTCAACCTATGACCATGTTCAGAAGATTCTGAGAAGTCTTCCTATTGCTTGGAGACCTAAGGTCACTGCAATAGAGGAAGCTCAAAATCTCAAGACTCTGAGTCTTGAAGCTCTGATAAGCAATCTCAGAAGCCATGAGATGGTTCTGGATGCTGACTCAGAAACTAAGAAGAAGTCTAAGTCAGTGGCTTTACAGTCAACTAAGACTACTTCTAAGGCTCTTAAGACTCAGCTTCTTGATATTGAAGAAGAATCTTCTGCTGATGGTCAAGAGGATGAGATGAATGAGGATGAGTTTGCTTTATTCACCAAGTTTCAGCAATGGAACAGATTTAACAAAAGAAATTTCAGAGGAGGTAACAGCTCCAGAAATTTTGTCAGCAAAAAGGATGATCAGAAGAACTGCTTCAACTGTAAGAAGCCAGGACACTTTATTGCTGATTGTCCAGAAATGTCTGCTAAAGACAAAAGCAAAAGATACAGCTCAAAGAAGCAACAATTCAAGAGTAAATTAAGAAAAAGTCTGATGGCTACCTTTGAAGAGCTATCATCTGAGGAAGAAGTTGAGGAAGAAGAAGAGGCAAATCTAGCCCTGATGGCTTCAACTGACTCAGATATAGACTCAGACGATGAATCAGAATCAGAATCAGATTCTGAAGTAACTGATGAGGTATTTTCTGACTGCTCTAAATCTCAACTTATAACTGCACTTAACAAGGTCATTGAGAAACATCTCAGAGTGTTAAGTAAACAAAAAGTTTTACAAGAAAAGCTTAACACTCTGACTGAACAAGCAGAACACTTTCAAGGTCTGTATCAAGAAACTCTGAATAGAGTAGATGACTTTGAAAAGGGTTGTGCTGTGTGTCACAAACCTATTGATGAGCAGGAAATAGCTCTTCAACAGTTTGTGCATCTCAACCTTGGTAAGAGCAAAGCTGCTAATCTTGTTTATAATGTCATGAGACATAGAGGAGAGGGACTTGGCTATGAATATGGTAGAACATATTCAAAGCTGAAAACCTCTGCCAAAAAAGTTGGAAAATCTTGGGTTTACTATGTTGTACCTCAGAGTGAAGAAGGAAAGAAATTTGGTTCTCTGGAAAATGAGGATGATAATCTGAGAGATTTGGGAAATGACAACTCAGATGAACCAAGTTCCTCAGGATCTGGGAAGAAAAGCTCAGAAGATAAAAGCTATTCAGAACCTGATAATATTAGTTCAGATGTTCTGAAAGCTTCAAAATCTGAGGCTTCAACTTCTGGAATCAGAGGAATTCTAGTTCCTGAGAAAAGTCAACCTAAAGGCTCAGAAGTTTTTAAAAGAAAGTCAAACCTCAAACCTCAGAGGCAACATAGGACTAAGATTATTTATGATTCTAGAGTCAGTAAATATAATCAATCAAATCAATGGATTGGTAATAAATACAAACTCTGGGAGCATAAACAATCCAAGTCCTGGAATAATAACAGAACTCAAACTAAGAAACATTTTCAAAAGAGTTATTATTCCAAACCAAAATTTTTCTCTCACACTCAACAACACAGTAAGCATTTGTGGACTAACAAGCGTGGACCCAGAAGATGGGTACCAAAAGCAGAAATAATGTATCATTCAGATTTACCAACTAGGAAAGGATATGTCCTACCTAAAGTATGGAAACAAGTCCTATGCAAAGGAAGAAGGGCTTATGTCCTAGATCAATGGATAACAAGTTCTCAAGTTAACAATCAGAACTTGACAAATGAAGAGGAAGAATATTGGGATGACTTTATCATTAACTGTGATGAAGAGTTCTATCGCAATGATTAAAGTTGTTTCTCATACAGCCTGCCACTCAAAGAAATATCATGAAACACTCATGGTATCTGGATAGTGGATGTTCAAGGCATATGACTGGTGACAAACAACTATTTTCTAAGCTGACTATGAAAGAAGGAGGATCTGTTGGCTTTGGAGGTAATCAAAAGGGAAAGATAATAGGTACAGGTACAGTAGGTAATTCTTCCCTATCTATTAATGATGTTTGGTTAGTTGATGGACTCAAACATAATCTATTGAGCATAAGTCAATTTTGCGACAATGGTTATGTAGTTGTCTTTAATAAGGAATCATGTACTGTGTCTAAACAATCTGATAACTCCATTATATTCAAAGGTCTGAGAAAGAACAATGTTTATAAAGTTAATCTTTCTGATTTGAATGAACAAAAAGTGATGTGTCTTTTAACCTTGAGTGAAGAAAAATGGATCTGGCATAAGAGGTTAGGCCATGCTAACTGGAGGTTAATCTCTAAGCTTAGCAAGCTTGACCTTGTTAGAGGTTTACCTAAAATCAAATATCACTCAAACACACTTTGTGGTTCATGTCAAAAAGGAAAGATTACAAAATCTTCTTTTAAACCTAAGAACATTGTCTCTACCTCAAGACCATTGGAACTTCTTCACATTGATCTTTTTGGGCCAGTTCAAACTGCCTCTATCAATGGAAAGAAGTATGGATTAGTAATTGTTGATGATTACAGTAGATTGACTTGGGTAAAATTCCTAAGAACAAAAGATGAAGCTTATGATGAGTTTAGCATCTTCTGCAAACAAATTCAAAATGAAAAAGGCTACACTATTTTAAAAGTTAGAAGTGATCATGGTGGAGAATTTGAAAATGAACCTTTTGAAAACTTTTGTGAAAAATATGGCATTCTGCATGAATTCTCTTCTCCTAGAACTCCTCAACAAAATGGAGTTGTGGAAAGGAAGAATAGAACTCTGCAAGAAATGGCCAGAACCATGATGCATGAAACTAATGTAGCAAAGTTTTTATGGGCAGAAGCTGTAAACACAGCATGTTATGTTCAAAATAGAATCTATATCAGATCTAAGTTGAACAAAACTGCTTATGAATTGTTCAAAGGAAGAAAACCTGATATTTCTTATTTTCATCAGTTTGGATGTACATGTTACATTTTAAACAACAAAGTCCATCTAAAGAAATTTGATGCTAGAGGTTACAAGGGTATCTTTATAGGATACTCTGAACGCTCAAAAGCATACAGACTGTATATTTCTGAAACACATACTGTGGAAGAAACTATGCATGTCAAATTTGATGACAAAGAGCCTGACCAAGTGTCAGAGCTTGTGGAAGGTTTGTCTAGATTTCAGGTATCAGAGGATCAATATTCAGATATTCCAAACTACACAGAACATCCATTCTCTGAAGAACCTCTGAATACAATAGTTCCTACAGACTCTGAACAACAAAGAGCTGAAGCATCTGCTGAACCTGATGTTGATGAGTCTGAAGATGATGAACCCCCAAGAAACACCTTCAAATACAAGTCATCACATCCAGAGGAACTGATATTAGGCAACAAGGATAGTCCAAGGAAGACAAGATCTCAACTAAGAAATGAGGAATCATTAGTTGGTCTTATCTCAATGATGGAACCTTCAAAGATTGATGAAGCTCTGAAAGATGATGCTTGGATTGTAGCAATGCAAGAAGAGCTGAATCAATTTCAAAGGAATGATGTGTGGACCCTAGTGCCTAAGCCTTCACACAAGAACATTATTGGAACAAAATGGGTTTTCAGAAACAAGCTGAATGAACAAGGTGAAGTGGTAAGAAACAAGGCTAGATTGGTTGCACAAGGTTATAGTCAACAAGAGGGGATTGACTATACTGAAACCTTTGCACCAGTTGCTAGACTTGAAGCAATCAGGTTACTTCTATCTTATGCTGTTAATCATGGAATAACCTTGTATCAGATGGATGTTAAAAGTGCCTTCTTAAATGGTTTCATTTCTGAAGAAGTGTATGTTAAGCAACCTCCTGGTTTTGAAGATGTCTCAAACCCAGAACATGTTTTTAAACTGAAGAAATCACTGTATGGTCTGAAACAAGCTCCAAGAGCTTGGTATGATAGACTCAGTAATTTCCTTCTTGAAAAAGGTTTTGAGAAAGGAAAGGTTGACTGCACACTCTTTAGAAAGACAACCAAAGAAGACATTTTAATCATTCAAATTTATGTTGATGATATTATTTTTGGTTCAACTAATGCTGCTTTGTGCAAGAATTTTTCTAAGATAATGCAGGATGAATTTGAAATGAGCATGATGGGAGAGTTGAAATTCTTTCTTGGAATTCAAATTAATCAGAAGAAGGAAGGAACTTATGTTCATCAATCAAAGTATACCAAGGAACTTCTGAAGAAATTCAATCTAGATGACTGCAAGATAATGAACACTCCTATGCATTCAACTACCAACATGAGCAAGTCAGATGATGAAGGAAAAGTAGATCAAAAGGTCTACAGAGGTATGATTGGTTCCTTACTCTATCTGACAGCCTCTAGACCAGATATTTTATTCAGTGTTTGCTTATGTGCAAGATTCCAGTCAGATCCCAGAGAATCTCATCTTACTGCTGTAAAGAGAATCTTTAGGTATCTGAAAGGAACAACTAATCTTGGACTTCTCTATAAGAAATCCAATGATTATGTGCTAAATGGATTCTGTGATGCTGACTATGCTGGAGATAAAATTGAAAGAAAATCCACAAGTGGCAATTGTCAATTTGTTGGTGAAAACCTTATCTCCTGGGCTAGTAAGAGACAAACTACTATAGCTTTGTCTACAGCAGAAGCAGAATACATTTCAGCAGCTAAGTGCTGTACACAACTACTCTGGTTAAAATATCAGTTAGAAGATTATCAGGTAAGCAGTAACAATGTTCCTTTATATTGTGACAATACTGCAGCCATTCATTTATCTAAAAATCCTATCCTACACTCTAGAGCCAAACATATTGAAATTAAACACCATTTTATCAGAGATTATGTTCAGAGAGGCATTATAGATATTAAGTTTGTTGATACTGAAAATCAATGGGCTGACATATTTACTAAAGCCTTACCTGTTGAAAGATTTGATTTTATAAAGAAACATCTGAACATGTTTTCAATCTCTGAATGAATTTTTTTTTTTTTTTTTTTTTTGGCCTTTAAAGTGTAAGAGGTCATGTATATCAGAACTTATGATTCAGAACATCTGAAACACAAGCTCTGAAGTACTTGACTCTGATAGTGAATTTTAAATAACTCACAGGCTCTGAACTATTTAAGTGGGAAACGTTTAGTATTCACTGCTGAACAGTTGTCCATTAAAATAGCAGTTACCGAGTAAATTTCTGCACGTGGTCTACGTGTGTCAGGTAGTGGGTGGTTAATGATGATTTTTGGTATTCAACTTTCTGTCAATTAGCGTAACTTCCCAAATTTGCTATTTTCGTTTTAACTGTGTGCATTTAAATAAAGCTTACACAATACACTTGCACACTTCTCACTCTCACAACCTACACTTTCATATTCTCTCTAAACCTCCAACAAACTTTCTTTCTCTCTCGTTAGTTTTCCAAACCCTACCCTAATCTCCAACAATGGCCGGACCTTCGTCATCTTCTTCAACAAAGATTCCTCCGTTCATGTTCAAAAATCTTCAGATCGTTGGGAACGAAATGGAGTTTCCTGAATCTGAACTCTGCTTTCTGTCTGAGAAGATTGTGGACTTTAATAGTTTGTCTGCTAATGGTTTTGAAGTTAAGCAGTACTTTACATCTCAAAGATGGGATAAGTACTTCGACATGCTTAACGGTCCTATCTACCCGGACTTGCTTAAGAAATTTTGGATGAAAGCAAGAGTGTTTGATAAACATGAAGCAAAGAAGGAAGAGATTGCTGCTATTGAGAGGAATCCTAGTCTAAAGGGTAAAACTAGGAAGGAAATGGGCTTGCTGGAATATACAGGTGTTCAGATTAGGTCTAACATCTGTGGGATGAATATGGCTTTCTCACCAATTCATTTCAATGCTCTTCTTGGTCTACCTAACTCTGGGATAGAGTTAGATGTTTTTGAAAAGGATACCAGATATAGAGATGATCTTCTGCATCTCATCTGCACTGACTTCAAGCTGAAAGGGAAAGTCAAAGGATTGACTGACGAGTGCAGAGTTTTGTTCAAGATAATCCTTGCTTCTATCAGTCCAAGAGTTGGAGGGACTGATACAATCTCCTGGACGCATCGTCATTTGTTATATTTCCTTCTGACAAGGAAGAGAGTTAATCTTGGAGATTACTTTTTTGAACGAATTTGTGAAGCAATTTTTGCGAGTAAGTCTCAGAGGAAAACTACTATAGTTTATCCCAGGTTGTTATCAGATCTTCTTTATCAAGGTCATGTGGTTCAGAACTTGCAGAAATTCCACCCAGAACTGGTTCAGAAGAAGTTTTATCCAGAAATTCTGAACGCTAGTTTTCTGTCCAAGATGCGTTTGATTGCATCTAAGCCTGTTGCTCCCCCACAAGAGTTCACTGTTAGGCTTGAAGATCGTCTGTACATAGAAGGCTACCCAGTTATATCTGAAGCTGATGCTGAGCATGTGATTCAGGACTACTTAGAAGTGCTCAGACAAGAAGGCTTTGTTGTTGATAGGAGTATGGTTCCTCCAGCTCCTGTAAATCTGTATAATCCTAAGAGGAAACCAAAGAGAAAGGCTGAAGCTCAAGATGATCTACCTAAGCCAGATCTTTTGGCTCAGAAGAAAGTTAAAGTTGAACAATCTATGGCTGAGCAAAGGACTAAGAGGAAGCATGAAGAATCTGCTACCAAGGCTGCTGAAGGAGCTTCAAAAGAGCCTGTTGTTGTTGAAGTAGACAGTTCATCTGAAGGATCTACGTCAGAAGATGAGACTGAATCTGATGAAGAGACTTTGGCTGCTAGTTTGAGGAAAAGACCTGCTCCTACTCCTAAAGGTAAAGGTAAGTCTACCAAGTTCATCTTTAATGAAAATGAGATTGGAATAGGTTACACCAAACCTCTCAGAACTGTTTTACCAACCTCTGATATTCCAACCTCTGATAACCCTCTGTCTGAACTAGAAAAACATCTTAGTCCAGACCCTCTTAACAATCAAACTTTCACCCAGAAACCTTCATCACCCCCAAAACCTAAATCACCTCAACCTCCACCCCAAAAAGAAACACCTACCATTCCATCATCTGAACCAAAATCACCTATTCCTGTCACTAAACCAATCTCTCCCACAGAACAACCCTCTCCACATAAATCTCCTGAACCAACAGCTGAACACAAATCTCCTGAACCATCTCCTGAACATATTTACCCTGAATCAACTTCTGACATCTCATCATCTGAACCAACCCCTGAACCCCATTCTAACCCAAGTGCTGAACATGCTTCTCCTAAGCGTATTCATACTTGTGCCCCCAAGCCTTCAGAGGCAGAAGTTGTTATTATTGACAACCCTGCTAATGAAACACCCAACCTCTCTACCATTCCCAATCCTTCACCCTCATCATCCAACCCTTTTTGTAATCTATCCACTCAATTTCATGATGACTTGGTTAGATTATCCTTGTTAAAGGACAAGTTTCTAGTTTGTCCTTCTGATGTGGATTTGGAAGTTTCAAGCATTAAGGCAAGGATCTGCAATGCTTTGGATGGTGCTGCTGAGCAAATTAAGGCTGTGGTTGGAAGAAGAGATTTGGATGTGATAAGCTTTTTGAGGGACAGTTTTGCAAAGGCTGAGTTAAAGAGGTTAACGCCCTTCAATCATGAAGAGCATGAGCGTGCTAAGCTTGTCGCTATATCTGCTGCTGTGAGGCGTCTGTCTACATTCAAAGATTGCTGGGTTGATTCTACTATTTTGCAACGTCTTGAGGATCAACGGATTGAGAATGAACGTCTGGAAGAAGCTGCTGCTAGAGTTGCCGAGTTGGCAAATGAGCTACATAATGCGGATGCCACAGAAGAGGATGTACTGAATGTGCTCAACCAGGATGATGTCCTGATGATTGATTACCCAGAGGAAGGTGAACCCTCTGATAAAGGCAAGGCACCTTTGGTTGAAGAACAAGTGCCTTTGGTTCAAGATCAAGCTCCTATGGTTGCTGATCAGTTGCAGATCTTTCAAGAAGCTCTGAGGGAGCAGCAAGAAGGTTTGGAAAGGCAAAGATCAGCTCACCTCAACTTGGAATCCAAAGTAGATGGACTGGTTTCCAACGTGGGATCTCTGAATGATAAATTCGACCAGCTCTTAGCCTTTCTTAAGAAACCCTAGGATTCTTTGCACTTGTTTTAAGCTTTCTTTTTATTTTTTGTTTATTCTCTGAACAATTTTCTTTTAAGCTGTGGTTGTTTTTCCTGATTCTGTGATTTGTTATATGTTTTGTTTGTTTTGTGTGTGCAAACTTTCTATGTTACATAAGACCATAAGAACAAAAGATGCTTTTAAAACGAAAATTTTTATTAATGCTTTAACCATGTTGAGTACATTGGTAAGAAGAAAAAGAAAAAGACAACCTAATCCTAATCAGATGGATAATACTCAGACGAAATCTCAGATTTCTCCTCAGCATCCTCTGATGAAATTTCTATGGGATCTGGGTTTGGTTCTTCTTCTTCTTCTTCTTCTTGTTCCTCTTCTGGAACATAGCTAGCCAAGAACTCAACATAGTCAGCATCATCTTCATTCTCTTCAGCTTCAGAATCTGATGAGATGATTATAATCTCAGCATCTTGTGGTATCTTGTTGTCTTCTTTATCTTTTTCAACTTCTTCGCGTTTTTCGTCTTCTTTCTTTCTCTTAAACTCTGCGATGCGTAAACTAAATCGTTTCATTATTCCCAATCTCTCTTGCTTCACTTGTTTATTCTTGTTTTTACGTGAAGCGGGCATGTTAACTTGTTCCTTTTTATAAACCCTTACGCGCGTTGTTTTCTGTTTTTGAAATTAATTCACCTTTGTAACAACCACTCTTCTTCTTTGACTGTCTTGGTTATATAAATTTTTTTTACTTTTTGATAATGACAAAAGGGGGAGTAGTTACGCATTAATTGATAAGTGATAAGTTCAAAACTGAAACCACGCTTTTATCCTTTTATCTCGCCTTTATCCGTTAAATTATAAGTTGTTACTTTTAAGTTGTTTTACGTATTTTAATACGGAGACTAAGTTAGTTGAAACTAAAATAAATTTCATAAGTAAGGATAAGTTAAGAGTGCAATTTTAACTTAGCCTTATGAGACTTAGGGGGAGAGCTTGCAAACCTCTCACTCTGAAGAAAGATATGAAACTTGTTTTATTTCAGATTATCTTAATCTTATACTAAATTAAAATATCATGGATATAACTTAAAGTTTTGGCTTTAAGGAGTATCAATCTTAGGGGGAGCTTGCAAACCTCATAAACCTAAGAGAAACATGATAAGTTAATTTAACAACAATTGTCAATTAATACTTATGTTTGTCATCATCAAAAAGGGGGAGATTGTTGGAACAAAATTGATTTAAAAAATGTTTGCCCCTAAATCTTTAAAGGTTTTGATGATAACAAAGTATTAATAAACAATTGGAAGGACTAAAAATTTATTTTAAGTGCGCAGATACAAGCATCAGATAAGATCTGAGTGAAGTTCAGAGGATGTGAATTCAGAAGTTCACAAGCGCTCAGAAGATGTTGGACTTCAGAAGTTACAACATTCAGAGGATGAAGACTTCAGAACTTCTTGTCTGTCTACAAGCTTCATCATCCTCTGAAGATCTCTTTGAAAGCTGTGAAGATTCCCTTTGCTAGTCAACTCTTCTACCAATGAAGAAAAGGACCTTTCAAGTCTGATCAATTCAGCTACCTCTGTTCTGTCTGTCCTAACTTAAGAACGTGGGTCTTCAGTTTTGTTAGCTGAATAAGGAAAGTCTTCTCTGCAGTAGTCAAAGTACCTGAAACTCTTTCTTAGTTTTGGATACAACCAAACTGCATCAAGACAGACTGCTTGAAGACAAAAGATTATCAACTCCAACGGTTCTTTTTGCAACGACTCTTTTCTGGTGGTATATATACTAGAAGATTCAGCTACAACATATACAACAATTATCAAGAATTGAACGTGCGCTGAACAAACTCTGAACTCTGTGATATACAAGCTCTGAACCTCTATTAAGTGTTTTTGCACTTTAGTCAAATACTTTGTACTATTTGTATTTGCTCTCTTTAGGTTCATCTAAGAGCATTTGTATATTTTCATATACTTTACTTTTACTTGAGGTAACTTAAGCTTGTGTGCTTAAGTGTGAAGTCTCTTGCTTGTGTGCTTGAGCATTGTTGAGAAGTCTCTTGCTTGTGTGCTTGAGCAGTTGTAATCTTGTGTGATTATAGTGAAATCCCTTGGAAGTGCAAGGGGACTGGACTACTCTCGTTTTGTGAGAGGAACCAGTATAAATTGCTTGTGTGATCTCTCTCTCTCTCTCGCTTTTATTTGTGTTATTTATCCGCTGCTAACATAGTTGAGTTAAGAACTTGAAAAAGTTTCTAACTTAGCTAAAACACAATTCAACCCCCCCTTCTTGTGTTTTCACACCTTCAGGCCGCTGATAAGAAGATTGAGACCATTGATGCTGTTGAGGTTGGCAATGACGACGGTTGTTTCTATCCCTGCTACAACCTCTTGTCATATTGATTGTACGACTGATATGAAAGGAGTATGATTTTTTTTTTTTTTTGGTAATATCAAAAGAAACAGAGCACAATTTGTTTGCTTTTAGCGTTACAGTGCTTTTGCGAACAAAAAACGAAACAAAGCAATTTGGCGTGCAGTGATAGAGAGAACGGCACAGCGGCGGCTGGAGCTTTCACAAAGAAGAGAATCGCGTGCACCGATCGGAGAAGAAGATCGATTGAGTTGCGGCGGAGCGAACAGAATCACGAACGGAGAAGACGATCGGAGAAGGTACCAGATTCTATTGTCACAGGCAACGCAGATGAAAAGAGGTGTTGCGGCGGTGCTGGTTCTGGCGGCTGAGTTTGCTCAAGGAAGAAGGTGAATTGAACGCACACGTATTTGTTTCTATATATATATTTTAGAGAAAAGAAGGTTGGTGGTTGATATAGAGAGATATGGTAAGGTGCAAATTCAACTAGCAGAAATAAGTTGAATATATGCTAGGCGATGCTGTTGTCACAGAGTAAGACAACAACAAAATAATTCTGGCGGTGATAGGAAGAAAGAAGGCTGGCGGCTAGTTTTAGGTTTTTTTTTTTTTTTTTTTTTTTTTTTTTTTTTGGATCAAACCAAGTGTGATACCATGTAAGAATAATAGGCCTTGCCTTTTCATTGTTTTGTGTTGGGTTATATACAAAGAGAGTTTCCATACTATGTTTCTATACAATTATGACTAATCAAATACAATAATTGCTAATCAAATACAATTATTGACTAATCAAATACAATAATATTCTAATAGTTTAGAGTTTTAATTTGGATCAATTTGTATTTCAATTCGCCTAAAGATATGAGGTTGACTTTACTTGTGGTTCTAGTCCCCTCCCAAATGCAGTTACGAGTGATCGAACCGTGATTCTCCCTACCAAGTCCAACGTCAATTATACCACTGAAACAACAAACATTTCGTTAGTTTATTTTCCTGTTTATAGCTGTACATAATTTATTGGAAGCTTATGCACTAGGTATATATGAAAATATCAACCAACCCAGAAGTATTCAACCAACCTTAAATAATTGTTGGATGTTAATTAGGAATCCTCTCAGCTAACTTCTTTTCGAGAGATGTTATCCTTAATTCAGGTTTCGGACCTTCAGTACGTTCCTACATATATTCAAAAGAAAACATTACCAATAACAAACTAGAATGAATAATTGGACACCTTAAGGCATTTAAAATGAAGAATATAATAATATTTCAACACTAAACTTGTTCAAAGGCTAGAGAAATCCTATAATTTACACTCGATTATATGATAATTTATGAAATCCTTGCTTTATCTTGATAACTTCATCGATATAACTTAACAAATAATAACAAAACAAACAATCGGTTACCTCACCAAACCATATATATATGATGAGCAATGTGCTCATCATATCGTGTCAGAAGACTCGTATCAACCGGTCCTCCAAGCCAGCACTGTTGCACCATAGCCTGTTGTGCCTCCTTATGCACCACAGACACATGCCCCTCATACTGCTACTGCTCCACCTGACATTGTAGAAACTCTTCATGTCCATATCTAGTACGTATAATTCTACAGTCCGGTAGGCAAATTAAATAAAAATTGTAAAAAGCATACCGGAACACTTTTTTAAAGTGTGTCGGTTTAAAACGGTTACCGGTACAGTTGGGTATGAGTTTTCCGGTCTGAATATTCATATCAGAACACTCATGCAAGTGTGCGGGAATGAATATTCATACCGGCAAACTCATACCCAACTGTACTGGTAACAATTTCAAACCGGCAAACTTTAAAAAAGTGTTCCGGTATGTATAACGCGACTTACTCTCTCTTTCTCCCCGTAGTCACACCGGCATACTTTCTTTGAATTGTGTACAAAATGATTTTTTTTTTGTACAATTCTACTTTATATACGAGGGCATATTCGTCCATTCAATTTTAGTTTTTTTTTTTTGACTAATTTAATTTTAGTTGGGATAAAAGAATAAATGTATGGAAGTAGATATTTTTTTTTAGTAGATTTAGCGCCTATGCACTGGATCCAACTAACGATATATATAGCTTACTCTATATGTATATAAACTTGTCTCATACGAATGAAAGATACTCTTTCTGTTTTCAGCATGCAAAAGTGCTACTTCAATGGAGAAACCAACCATTCTTCTTGTTCTTCTCTTTTTCTTGTTTGTGGTGGCTCTACTTTATATTTACAATAAAGAAGATTCTCCGTTTCTTCTTCTTCGTTGCTTCTTTCTTTCTTCTTTTTCTTCCAAAAAGTGCTACTTCAATGGCAGAAAAAACCCTCTGTCTTCTTATTCTTGTTCTTCTCTGTTTCAATGTTGCAGCAGCTCACGGAGGACCTTCGGTGAACATCACGGAAAAGCTGACGGCTGATAATCACTTCCACATTGCAGTTGGGATCAAGGTTTTAAATTGCGGTCCGCATTCGCAATTGCGACCGCAATATTGCTGATGCGGTAGCCACCGCAACCGCATCGCACCGCAATTGCAGTGTGATCTTAATTCACGTGTACGGCCGCATCGTAACCGCATCACAACCGCATCGGAAGCCGCATCAGATGTTTTCGGCGATGTTCGTTCAAATTTTCTCACCAAAAAATAAAATTTATGAACTTGAAATCCTAATTTGCGTCAAATTAATGAAAAATCTTACTTTTAACAATCTCTCAACCGTGTATTTTCAATACATTCAAATTATTGTTTATGGAATAAACGAAGACTATGTAATGGTGGATAAATAGTGTAGTTACACACTAGTTTCATTTTATATAGCTTGTGAAATTTAAAAATGATTTCACGCCGCAACAACCGCAATGACCGCATTCGCAACAACTGCAACCGCATCCACAACCGCAACCGCAATTTAAAACCTTGGTAGGGACATCGACGTGGATGGTGTTGACGACGACAATAGGGGGAGGAGTGGGGTCCACAATTGGGTGGTTGTGTTAGTTGTAGGATTGATGAAATCTCCTGCGTGCGTACGTGGTATCAACCATTGATTCTTCTACTGCATGCGTGCTCTGTCGAGATATGAAGAAGAAGCTGGATTTTTTTAACTTTAACGTAAAAAAAGTGATTTTTGAAAACCACTAATACGGTAAACAATATAAAAATAGTAAAAAAAAATTAGACTATTAGACAATTTTTTTAATTAATCCAATAAGAGTATTAAAAGCATTTAAAACTAATAAATAATAGATTAATACAAAATATCATACCAATAAAAACTAAATAAGTATTAAAATATATGTATATGCGGTTTGAGTCGTTTTTGAAAAATCGATCAAAGTTCAATCCGATCCAACAGTTTTTATAAAAAGACATCCAAATACATTTAAAAAAAATTTTGTTTTACACAATTTTCAATTTTTTGATAGTTTAGAGTTTTAATTTGGATCAATTTGTATTTCAATTCGCCTAAAGATATGAGGTTGACTTTACTTGTGGTTCTAGTCCCCTCCCAAATGCAGTTACGAGGGATCGAACCGTGATCCTCCCTACCAAGTCCAACGTCAATTATACCACTGAAACAACAAACATTTCGTTAGTTTATTTTCCTGTTTATAGCTGTACATGATTTATTGGAAGCTTTTGCACTAGGTATGTATGAAAATATCAACCAACCCAGAAGTATTCAACCAACCTTAAATAACTGTTGGATGTTAATTAGGAATCCTCTCAGCTAGCTTCTTTTCGAGAGATGTTATCCTTAATTCAGGTTTCGGACCTTCAGTACGTTCCTACATATATTCAAAAGAAAACATTACCAATAACAAACTAGAATGAATAATTGGATACCTTAAGGCATTTAAAATGAAGAATATAATAATATTTCAACACTAAACTTGTTCAAAGGCTAGAGAAATCCTATAATTTACACTCGATTATATGATAATTTATGAAATCCTTGCTTTATCTTGATAACTTCATCGTTATAACTTAACAAATAATAACAAAACAAACAATCGGTTACCTCACCAAACCATATATATATGATGAGCAATGTGCTCATCATATCGTGTCAGAAGACTCGTATCAACCGGTCCTCCAAGCCAGCTCTGTTGCACCATAGCCTGTTGTGCCTCCTTATGCACCACAGATACATGCCCCTCATACTGCTACTGCTCCACCTGACATTGTAGAAACTCTTCATGTCCATATCTAGTACGTATAATTCTACAGTCCGGTAGGCAAATTAAATAAAAATTGTAAAAAGCATACCGGAACACTTTTTTAAAGTGTGTCGGTTTAAAACGGTTACCGGTACAGTTGGGTATGAGTTTTCCGGTCTGAATATTCATATCAGAACACTCATGCAAGTGTGCGGGTATGAATATTCATACCGGCAAACTCATACCCAACTGTACTGGTAACAATTTCAAACCGGCAAACTTTATAAAAGTGTTCCGGTATGTAGAACGCGACTTACTCTCTCTTTCTCCCCGTACTCACACCGACATACTTTCTTTGAATTGTGTACAAAATGATTTTTTTTTTGTACAATTCTACTTTATATACGAGGGCATATTCGTCCATTCAATTTTAGTTTTTTTTTTTGACTAATTCAATTTTAGTTGGGATAAAGGAATAAATGTATGGAAGTAGATATTTTTTTTTAGTAGATTTAGCGCCTATGCACTGGATCCAACTAACGATATATAGCTTACTCTATATGTATATAAACTTGTCTCATACGAATGAAAGATACTCTTTCTGTTTTCAGCATGCAAAAGTGCTACTTTAATGGAGAAACCAACCATTCTTCTTGTTCTTCTCTTTTTCTTGTTTGTGGTGGCTCTACTTTATATTTACAATAAAGAAGATTCTCCGTTTCTTCTTCTTCGTTGCTTCTTTCTTTCTTCTTTTTCTTCCAAAAAGTGCTACTTCAATGGCAGAAAAAACCCTCTGTCTTCTTATTCTTGTTCTTCTCTGTTTTAATGTTGCAGCAGCTCACGGAGGACCTTCGGTGAACATCACGGAAAAGCTGACGGCTGATAATCACTTCCACATTGCAGTTGGGATCAAGGTTTTAAATTGCGGTCCGCATTCGCAATTGCGACCGCAATATTGCTGATGCGGTAGCCACCGCAACCGCATCGCACCGCAATTGCAGTGTGATCTTAATTCACGTGTACGGCCACATCGTAACCGCATCACAACCGCATCGGAAGCCGCATCAAATGTTTTCGGCGATGTTCGTTCAAATTTTCTCACCAAAAAATAAAATTTATGAACTTGAAATCCTAATTTGCGTCAAATTAATGAAAAATCTTACTTTTAACAATCTCTCAACCGTGTATTTTCAATACATTCAAATTATTGTTTATGGAATAAACGAAGACTATGTAATGATGGATAAATAGTGTAGTTACACACTAGTTTCATTTTATATAGCTTGTGAAATTTAAAAATGATATCACGCCGCAACAACTGCAATGACCGCATTCGCAACAACTGCAACCGGATCCACGACCGCAACCGCAATTTAAAACCTTGGTAGGGACATCGACGTGGATGGTGTTGACGACGACAATAGGGGGAGGAGTGGGGTCCACAATTGGGTGGTTGTGTTAGTTGTAGGATTGATGAAATCTCCTGGGTGCGTGCGTGCGTGCGTGGTATCAACCATTGATTCTTCTACTGCGTGCGTGCTCTCTCGAGATATGAAGAAGAAGCTGGATTTTTTTAACTTTAACGTAAAAAAAGTGATTTTTGAAAACCACTAATACGGTCAACAATATAAAAATAGTAAAAAAAAAAATTAGACTATTAGACAATTTTTTTAATTAATCCAATAAGAGTACTAAAAGCATTTATAACTAATAAATAATAGATTAATACAAAATATCATACCAATAAAAAGTAAATAAGTATTAAAATATATGTATATGCGGTTTGAGTCGTTTTTGAAAAATCGATCAAAGTTCAATCCGATCCAACAGTTTTTATAAAAATATATCCAAATACATTTAAAAAAAATTCTGTTTTACACAATTTTCAATTTTTTGATAGTTTAGAGTTTTAATTTGGATCAATTTGTATTTCAATTCGCCTAAAGATATGAGGTTGACTTTACTTGTGGTTCTAGTCCCCTCCCAAATGCAGTTACGAGGGATCGAACCGTGATCCTCCCTACCAAGTCCAACGTCAATTATACCACTGAAACAACAAACATTTCGTTAGTTTATTTTCCTGTTTATAGCTGTACATAATTTATTGGAAGCTTATGCAGTAGGTATATATGAAAATATCAACCAACCCAGAAGTATTCAACCAACCTTAAATAATTGTTGGATGTTAATTAGGAATCCTCTCAGCTAGCTTCTTTTCGAGAGATGTTATCCTTAATTCAGGTTTCGGACCTTCAGTACCTTCCTACATATATTCAAAAGAAAACATTACCAATAACAAACTAGAATGAATAATTGGATACCTTAAGGCATTTAAAATGAAGAATATAATAATATTTCAACACTAAACTTGTTCAAAGGCTAGAGAAATCCTATAATTTACACTCGATTATATGATAATTTATGAAATCCTTGCTTTATCTTGATAACTTCATCGATATAACTTAACAAATAATAACAAAACAAACAATCGGTTACCTCACCAAACCATATATATATGATGAGCAATGTGCTCATCATATCGTGTCAGAAGACTCGTATCAACCGGTCCTCCAAGCCAGCTCTGTTGCACCATAGCCTGCTGTGCCTCCTTATGCACCACAGACACATGCCCCTCATACTGCTACTGCTCCACCTGACACTGTAGAAACTCTTCATGTCCGTATCTAGTACGTATAATTCTACAGTCCGGTAGGCAAATTAAATAAAAATTGTAAAAAGCATACCGGAACACTTTTTTAAAGTGTGTCGGTTTAAAACTGTTACCGGTACAGTTGGGTATGAGTTTTCCGGTCTGAATATTCATATCAGAACACTCATGCAAGTGTGCGGGTATGAATATTCATACTGGCAAACTAATACCCAACTGTACTGGTAACAATTTCAAACCGGCAAACTTTAAAAAAGTGTTCCGGTATGTAGAACGCGACTTACTCTCTCTTTCTCCCCGTACTCACACCGGCATACTTTCTTTGAATTGTGCACAAAATGATTTTTTTTTGTACAATTCTACTTTATATACGAGGGCATATTCGTCCATTCAATTTTAGTTTTTTTTTTTTTTTGACTAATTCAATTTTAGTTGGGATAAAGGAATAAATGTATGGAAGAAGATATATTTTTTTAGTAGATTTAGCGCCTATGCACTGGATCCAACTAACGATATATAGCTTACTCTATATGTATATAAACTTGTCTCATACGAATGAAAGATACTCTTTCTGTTTTCAGCATGCAAAAGTGCTACTTCAATGGAGAAACCAACCATTCTTCTTGTTCTTCTCTTTTTCTTGTTTGTGGTGGCTCTACTTTATATTTACAATAAAGAAGATTCTCCGTTTCTTCTTCTTCGTTGCTTCTTTCTTTCTTCTTTTTCTTCCAAAAAGTGCTACTTCAATGGCAGAAAAAACCCTCTGTCTTCTTATTCTTGTTCTTCTCTGTTTCAATGTTGCAGCAGCTCACGGAGGACCTTCGGTGAACATCACGGAAAAGCTGACGGCTGATAATCACTTCCACATTGCAGTTGGGATCAAGGTTTTAAATTGCGGTCCGCATCCGCAATTGCGACCGCAATATTGCTGATGCGGTAGCCACCGCAACCGCATCGCACCGCAATTGCAGTGTGATCTTAATTCACGTGTACGGCCGCATCGTAACCGCATCACAACCGCATCGGTAGCCGCATCAGATGTTTTCGGCGTTGTTCGTTCAAATTTTCTCACCAAAAAATAAAATTTATGAACTTCAAATCCTAATTTGCGTCAAATTAATGAAAAATCTTACTTTTAACAATCTCTCAACCGTGTATTTTCAATACATTCAAATTATTGTTTATGGAATAAACGAACTATGTAATGGTGGATAAATAGTGTAGTTACACACTAGTTTCATTTTATATAGCTTGTGAAATTTAAAAATGATTTCACGCCGCAACAACCGCAATGATAGCATTCACAACAACTGCAACCGCATCCACAACCGCAACCGCAACCGCAATTTAAAACCTTGGTAGGGACATTGACGTGGATGGTGTTGACGACGACAATAGGGGGAGGAGTGGGGTCCATAATTGGGTGGTTGTGTTAGTTGTATGATTGATGAAATCTCCTGCGTGCGTGCGTGCGTGCGTGGTATCAACCATTGATTCTTCTACTGCGTGCGTGCTCTCTCGAGATATGAAGAAGAAGCTGGATTTTTTTAAATTTAACGTAAAAAAAGTGATTTTTGAAAACCACTAATATGGTCAACAATATAAAAATAGTAAAAAAAAAATTAGACTATTAGACAATTTTTTTAAATTAATCCAATAAGAGTATTAAAAGCATTTAATAATAGATTAATACAAAATATCATACCAATAAAAATTAAATAAGTATTAAAATATATGTATATGCGGTTTGAGTCGTTTTTGAAAAATCGATCAAAGTTCAAACTGATCCAACGGTTTTTATAAAAAGACATCCCTAAAGATATGAGGTTGACTTGATAAATCAAATACATTTAAAAAAAATTCTGTTTTACACAATTTTCAATTTTTTGATTGTTTAGAGTTTTAATTTCGATCAATTTGTATTTCAATTCGCCTAAAGATATGAGGTTGACTTTACTTGTGGTTCTAGTCCCCTCCCAAATGCAGTTAAGAGGGATCGAACCGTGATCCTCCCTACCAAGTCCAACGTCAATTATACCACTGAAACAACAAACATTTCGTTAGTTTATTTTCCTGTTTATAGCTGTACATAATTTATTGGAAGCTTATGCACTAGGTATATATGAAAATATCAACCAACCCAGAAGTATTCAACCAACCTTAAATAATTGTTGGATGTTAATTAGGAATCCTCTCAGCTAGCTTCTTTTCGAGAGATGTTATCCTTAATTCAGGTTTCGGACCTTCAGTACGTTCCTACATATATTCAAAAGAAAACATTACCAATAACAAACTAGAATGAATAATTGGATACCTTAAGGCATTTAAAATGAAGAATATAATAATATTTCAACACTAAACTTGTTCAAAGGCTAGAGAAATCCTATAATTTACACTCGATTATATGATAATTTATGAAATCCTTGCTTTATCTTGATAACTTCATCGATATAACTTAACAAATAATAACAAAACAAACAATCGGTTACCTCACCAAACCATATATATATATATGATGAGCAATATGCGCATCATATCGTGTCAAAAGACTCGTATCAACCGGTCCTCCAAGCCAGCTCTGTTGCACCATAGCCTGCTGTGCCTCCTTATGCACCACAGACACATGCCCCTCATACTGCTACTGCTCCACCTGACACTGTAGAAACTCTTCATGTCCGTATCTAGTACGTATAATTCTACAGTCCGGTAGGCAAATTAAATAAAAATTGTAAAAAGCATACCGGAACACTTTTTTAAAGTGTGTCGGTTTAAAACTGTTACCGGTACAGTTGGGTATGAGTTTTCCGGTCTGAATATTCATATCAGAACACTCATGCAAGTGTGCGGGTATGAATATTCATACTGGCAAACTAATACCCAACTGTACTGGTAACAATTTCAAACCGGCAAACTTTAAAAAAGTGTTCCGGTATGTAGAACGCGACTTACTCTCTCTTTCTCCCCGTACTCACACCGGCATACTTTCTTTGAATTGTGCACAAAATGATTTTTTTTTGTACAATTCTACTTTATATACGAGGGCATATTCGTCCATTCAATTTTAGTTTTTTTTTTTTTTTTGACTAATTCAATTTTAGTTGGGATAAAAGAATAAATGTATGGAAGTAGATATTTTTTTTTAGTAGATTTAGCGCCTATGCACTGGATCCAACTAACGATATATAGCTTACTCTATATGTATATAAACTTGTCTCATACGAATGAAAGATACTCTTTCTGTTTTCAGCATGCAAAAGTGCTACTTCAATGGAGAAACCAACCATTCTTCTTGTTCTTCTCTTTTTCTTGTTTGTGGTGGCTCTACTTTATATTTACAATAAAGAAGATTCTCCGTTTCTTCTTCTTCGTTGCTTCTTTCTTTCTTCTTTTTCTTCCAAAAAGTGCTACTTCAATGGCAGAAAAAACCCTCTGTCTTCTTATTCTTGTTCTTCTCTGTTTCAATGTTGCAGCAGCTCACGGAGGACCTTCGGTGAACATCACGGAAAAGCTGACGGCTGATAATCACTTCCACATTGCAGTTGGGATCAAGGTTTTAAATTGCGGTCCGCATCCGCAATTGCGACCGCAATATTGCTGATGCGGTAGCCACCGCAACCGCATCGCACCGCAATTGCAGTGTGATCTTAATTCACGTGTACGGCCGCATCGTAACCGCATCACAACCGCATCGGTAGCCGCATCAGATGTTTTCGGCGTTGTTCGTTCAAATTTTCTCACCAAAAAATAAAATTTATGAACTTCAAATCCTAATTTGCGTCAAATTAATGAAAAATCTTACTTTTAACAATCTCTCAACCGTGTATTTTCAATACATTCAAATTATTGTTTATGGAATAAACGAACTATGTAATGGTGGATAAATAGTGTAGTTACACACTAGTTTCATTTTATATAGCTTGTGAAATTTAAAAATGATTTCACGCCGCAACAACCGCAATGATCGCATTTACAACAACTGCAACCGCATCCACAACCGCAACCGCAACCGCAATTTAAAACCTTGGTAGGGACATTGACGTGGATGGTGTTGACGACGACAATAGGGGGAGGAGTGGGGTCCATAATTGGGTGGTTGTGTTAGTTGTAGGATTGATGAAATCTCCTGCGTGCGTGCGTGCGTGCGTGGTATCAACCATTGATTCTTCTACTGCGTGCGTGCTCTCTCGAGATATGAAGAAGAAGCTGGATTTTTTTAAATTTAACGTAAAAAAAGTGATTTTTGAAAACCACTAATATGGTCAACAATATAAAAATAGTAAAAAAAAAATTAGACTATTAGACAATTTTTTTTAATTAATCCAATAAGAGTATTAAAAGCATTTAATAATAGATTAATACAAAATACCATACCAATAAAAATTAAATAAGTATTAAAATATATGTATATGCGGTTTGAGTCGTTTTTGAAAAATCGATCAAAGTTCAAACTGATCCAACGGTTTTTATAAAAAGACATCCAAATACATTTAAAAAAAATTCTGTTTTACACAATTTTCAATTTTTTGATTGTTTAGAGTTTTAATTTCGATCAATTTGTATTTCAATTCGCCTAAAGATATGAGGTTGACTTTACTTGTGGTTCTAGTCCCCTCCCAAATGCAGTTAAGAGGGATCGAACCGTGATCCTCCCTACCAAGTCCAACGTCAATTATACCACTGAAACAACAAACATTTCGTTAGTTTATTTTCCTGTTTATAGCTGTACATAATTTATTGGAAGCTTATGCACTAGGTATATATGAAAATATCAACCAACCCAGAAGTATTCAACCAACCTTAAATAATTGTTGGATGGGAATCCTCTCAGCTAGCTTCTTTTCGAGAGATGTTATCCTTAATTCAGGTTTCGGACCTTCAGTACTTAATTAGGAATCCTCTCAGCTAGCTTCTTTTCGAGAGATGTTATCCTTAATTCAACCTTCAGTAGAAAACATTACCAATAACAAACTAGAATGAATAATTGGATACCTTAAGGCATTTAAAATGAAGAATATAATAATATTTCAACACTAAACTTGTTCAAAGGCTAGAGAAATCCTATAATTTACACTCGATTATATGATAATTTATGAAATCCTTGCTTTATCTTGATAACTTCATCGATATAACTTAACAAATAATAACAAAACAAACAATCGGTTACCTCACCAAACCATATATATATATATGATGAGCAATATGCTCATCATATCGTGTCAAAAGACTCGTATCAACCGGTCCTCCAAGCCAGCTCTGTTGCACCATAGCCTGCTGTGCCTCCTTATGCACCACAGACACATGCCCCTCATACTGCTACTGCTCCACCTGACACTGTAGAAACTCTTCATGTCCGTATCTAGTACGTATAATTCTACAGTCCGGTAGGCAAATTAAATAAAAATTGTAAAATGCATACCGGAACACTTTTTTAAAGTGTGTCGGTTTAAAACTGTTACCGGTACAGTTGGGTATGAGTTTTCCGGTCTGAATATTCATATCAGAACACTCATGCAAGTGTGCGGGTATGAATATTCATACCGGCAAACTCATACCCAACTGTACTGGTAACAATTTCAAACCGGCAAACTTTAAAAAAGTGTTCCGGTATGTAGAACGCGACTTACTCTCTCTTTCTCCCCGTACTCACACCGGCATACTTTCTTTGAATTGTGCACAAAATGATTTTTTTTTTTGTACAATTCTACTTTATATACGAGGGCATATTCGTCCATTCAATTTTAGTTTTTTTTTTTTTTTTGACTAATTCAATTTTAGTTGGGATAAAGGAATAAATGTATGGAAGAAGATATTTTTTTTTAGTAGATTTAGCGCCTATGCACTGGATCCAACTAACGATATATAGCTTACTCTATATGTATATAAACTTGTCTCATACGAATGAAAGATACTCTTTTTGTTTTCAGCATGCAAAAGTGCTACTTCAATGGAGAAACCAACCATTCTTCTTGTTCTTCTCTTTTTCTTGTTTGTGGTGGCTCTACTTTATATTTACAATAAAGAAGATTCTCCGTTTCTTCTTCTTCGTTGCTTCTTTCTTTCTTCTTTTTCTTCCAAAAAGTGCTACTTCAATGGCAGAAAAAACCCTCTGTCTTCTTATTCTTGTTCTTCTCTGTTTCAATGTTGCAGCAGCTCACGGAGGACCTTCGGTGAACATCACGGAAAAGCTGACGGCTGATAATCACTTCCACATTGCAGTTGGGATCAAGGTTTTAAATTGCGGTCCGCATCCGCAATTGCGACCGCAATATTGCTGATGTGGTAGCCCCCGCAACCGCATCGCACCGCAATTGCAGTGTGATCTTAATTCACGTGTACGGCCGCATCGTAACCGCATCACAACCGCATCGGTAGCCGCATCAGATGTTTTCGGCGATGTTCGTTCAAATTTTCTCACCAAAAAATAAAATTTATGAACTTTAAATCCTAATTTGCGTCAAATTAATGAAAAATCTTACTTTTAACAATCTCTCAACCGTGTATTTTCAATACATTCAAATTATTGTTTATGGAATAAACGAAGACTATGTAATGGTGGATAAATAGTGTAGTTACACACTAGTTTAATTTTATATAGCTTGTGAAATTTAAAAATGATTTCACGCCGCAACAACCGCAATGACCGCATTCGCAACAACTGCAACCGCATCCACAACCGCAACCGCAACCGCAATTTAAAACCTTGGTAGGGACATCGACGTGGATGGTGTTGACGACGACAATAGGGGGAGGAGTGGGGTCCACAATTGGGTGGTTGTGTTAGTTGTAGGATTGATGAAATCTCCTGCGTGCGTGCGTGCGTGCGTGCGTGCGTGCGTGGTATCAACCATTGATTCTTCTACTGCTTGCGTGCTCTCTCGAGATATGAAGAAGAAGCTGGATTTTTTTCACTTTAACGTAAAAAAAATGATTTTTGAAAACCACTAATACGGTCAACAATATAAAAATAGTAAAAAAAAAAAAATAGACTATTAGACAATTTTTTTTAATTAATCCAATAAGAGTATTAAAAGCATTTAAAACTAATAAATAATAGATTAATACAAAATATCATACCAATAAAAAGTAAATAAGTATTAAAATATATGTATATGCGGTTTGAGTCGTTTTTGAAAAATCGATCAAAGTTCAAACCGATCCAACGGTTTTTATAAAAAGACATCCAAATACATTTAAAAAAAATTCTGTTTTACACAATTTTCAATTTTTTGATAGTTTAGAGTTTTAATTTGGATCAATTTGTATTTCAATTCGCCTAAAGATATGAGGTTGAGTTTACTTGTGGTTCTAGTCCCCTCCCAAATGTAGTTACGAGGGATCGAACCGTGATCCTCCCTACCAAGTCCAACGTCAATTATACCACTGAAACAACAAACATTTCGTTAGTTTATTTTCCTGTTTATAGCTGTACATAATTTATTGGAAGCTTATGCACTAGGTATATATGAAAATATCAACCAACCCAGAAGTATTCAACCAACCTTAAATTATTGTTGGATGTTAATTAGGAATCCTCTCAGCTAGCTTCTTTTCGAGAGATGTTATCCTTAATTCAGGTTTCGGACCTTCAGTACGTTCCTACGTATATTCAAAAGAAAACATTACCAATAACAAACTAGAATGAATAATTGGATACCTTAAGGCATTTAAAATGAAGAATATAATAATATTTCAACACTAAACTTGTTCAAAGGCTAGAGAAATCCTATAATTTACACTCGATTATATGATAATTTATGAAATCCTTGCTTTATCTTGATAACTTCATCGATATAACTTAACAAATAATAACAAAACAAACAATCGGTTACCTCACCAAACCATATATATATGATGAGCAATGTGCTCATCATATCGTGTCAGAAGACTCGTATCAACCGGTCCTCCAAGCCAGCTTTGTTGCACCATAGCCTGCCGTGCCTCCTTATGCACCACAGACACACGCCCCTCATACTGCTACTGCTCCACCTGACACTGTAGAAACTCTTCATGTCCGTATCTAGTACGTATAATTCAACAGTCCGGTAGGCAAATTAAATAAAAATTGTAAAAAGCATACCGGAACACTTTTTTAAAGTGTGTCGGTTTAAAACTGTTACCGGTACAGTTGGGTATGAGTTTTCCGGTCTGAATATTCATATCAGAACACTCATGCAAGTGTGCGGGTATGAATATTCATACCGGCAAACTCATACCCAACTGTACTGGTAACAATTTCAAACCGGCAAACTTTAAAAAAGTGTTCCGGTATGTAGAACGCGACTTACTCTCTCTTTCTCCCCGTACTCACACCGGCATACTTTCTTTGAATTGTGCACAAAATGATTTTTTTTTTTGTACAATTCTACTTTATATACGAGG
This sequence comes from Trifolium pratense, assembly GCF_020283565.1. Taxonomy (NCBI): domain Eukaryota; kingdom Viridiplantae; phylum Streptophyta; class Magnoliopsida; order Fabales; family Fabaceae; genus Trifolium; species Trifolium pratense. Next base: position 51,319,887 of record NC_060063.1, read on the forward strand.
GCATATTCGTCCATTCAATTTTAGTTTTTTTTTTTTTGACTAATTCAATTTTAGTTGGGATAAAGGAATAAATGTATGGAAGAAGATATTTTTTTTTAGTAGATTTAGCGCCTATGCACTGGATCCAACTAACGATATATAGCTTACTCTATATGTATATAAACTTGTCTCATACGAATGAAAGATACTCTTTCTGTTTTCAGCATGCAAAAGTGCTACTTCAATGGAGAAACCAACCATTCTTCTTGTTCTTCTCTTTTTCTTGTTTGTGGTGGCTCTACTTTATATTTACAATAAAGAAGATTCTCCGTTTCTTCTTCTTCGTTGCTTCTTTCTTTCTTCTTTTTCTTCCAAAAAGTGCTACTTCAATGGCAGAAAAAACCCTCTGTCTTCTTATTCTTGTTCTTCTCTGTTTCAATGTTGCAGCAGCTCACGGAGGACCTTCGGTGAACATCACGGAAAAGCTGACGGCTGATAATCACTTCCACATTGCAGTTGGGATCAAGGTTTTAAATTGCGGTCCGCATCCGCAATTGCGACCGCAATATTGCTGATGTGGTAGCCCCCGCAACCGCATCGCACCGCAATTGCAGTGTGATCTTAATTCACGTGTACGGCCGCATCGTAACCGCATCACAACCGCATCGGTAGCCGCATCAGATGTTTTCGGCGATGTTCGTTCAAATTTTCTCACCAAAAAATAAAATTTATGAACTTTAAATCCTAATTTTTGTCAAATTAATGAAAAATCTTACTTTTAACAATCTCTCAACCGTGTATTTTCAATACATTCAAATTATTGTTTATGGAATAAACGAAGACTATGTAATGGTGGATAAATAGTGTAGTTACACACTAGTTTCATTTTATATAGCTTGTGAAATTTAAAAATGATTTCACGCCGCAACAACCGCAATGACCGCATTCGCAACAACTGCAACCGCATCCACAACCGCAACCGCAATTTAAAACCTTGGTAGGGACATCGACGTGGATGGTGTTGACGACGACAATAGGGGGAGGAGTGGGGTCCACAATTGGGTGGTTGTGTTAGTTGTAGGATTGATGAAATCTCCTGCGTGCGTGCGTGCGTGCGTGCGTGGTATCAACCATTGATTCTTCTACTGCGTGCGTGCTCTCTCGAGATATGAAGAAGAAGCTGGATTTTTTTAACTTTAACGTAAAAAAAATGATTTTTGAAAACCACTAATACGGTCAACAATATAAAAATAGTAAAAAAAAAATTAGACTATTAGACAATTTTTTTTAATTAATCCAATAAGAGTATTAAAAGCATTTAAAACTAATAAATAATAGATTAATACAAAATATCATACCAATAAAAAGTAAATAAGTATTAAAATATATGTATATGCGGTTTGAGTCGTTTTTGAAAAATCGATCAAAGTTCAAACCGATCCAACGGTTTTTATAAAAAGACATCCAAATACATTTAAAAAAAATTCTGTTTTACACAAATAATAACAAAACAAATAATAACTTCATCGATATAACTTAACAAATAATAACAAAACAAACAATCGGTTACCTCACCAAACCATATATATATGATGAGCAATGTGCTCATCATATCGTGTCAGAAGACTCGTATCAACCGGTCCTCCAAGCCAGCTCTGTTGCACCATAGCCTGCTGTGCCTCCTTATGCACCACAGACACATGCCCCTCATACTGCTACTGCTCCACCTGACACTGTAGAAACTCTTCATGTCCGTATCTAGTACGTATAATTCTACAGTCCGGTAGGCAAATTAAATAAAAATTGTAAAAAGCATACCGGAACACTTTTTTAAAGTGTGTCGGTTTAAAACTGTTACCGGTACAGTTGGGTATGAGTTTTCCGGTCTGAATATTCATATCAGAACACTCATGCAAGTGTGCGGGTATGAATATTCATACCGGCAAACTCATACCCAACTGTACTGGTAACAATTTCAAACCGGCAAACTTTAAAAAAGTGTTCCGGTATGTAGAACGCGACTTACTCTCTCTTTCTCCCCGTACTCACACTGGCATACTTTCTTTGAATTGTGCACAAAATGATTTTTTTTTTGTACAATTCTACTTTATATACGAGGGCATATTCGTCCATTCAATTTTAGTTTTTTTTTTTTTGACTAATTCAATTTTAGTTGGGATAAAGGAATAAATGTATGGAAGAAGATATTTTTTTTTAGTAGATTTAGCGCCTATGCACTGGATCCAACTAACGATATATAGCTTACTCTATATGTATATAAACTTGTCTCATACGAATGAAAGATACTCTTTTTGTTTTCAGCATGCAAAAGTGCTACTTCAATGGAGAAACCAACCATTCTTCTTGTTCTTCTCTTTTTCTTGTTTGTGGTGGCTCTACTTTATATTTACAATAAAGAAGATTCTCCGTTTCTTCTTCTTCGTTGCTTCTTTATTTCTTCTTATTCTTCCAAAAAGTGCTACTTCAATGGCAGAAAAAACCCTCTGTCTTCTTATTCTTGTTCTTCTCTGTTTCAATGTTGCAGCAGCTCACGGAGGACCTTCGGTGAACATCACGGAAAAGCTGACGGCTGATAATCACTTCCACATTGCAGTTGGGATCAAGGTTTTAAATTGCGGTCCGCATCCGCAATTGCGACCGCAATATTGCTGATGTGGTAGCCCCCGCAACCGCATCGCACCGCAATTGCAGTGTGATCTTAATTCACGTGTACGGCCGCATCGTAACCGCATCACAACCGCATCGGTAGCCGCATCAGATGTTTTCGGCGATGTTCGTTCAAATTTTCTCACCAAAAAATAAAATTTATGAACTTTAAATCCTAATTTGCGTCAAATTAATGAAAAATCTTACTTTTAACAATCTCTCAACCGTGTATTTTCAATACATTCAAATTATTGTTTATGGAATAAACGAAGACTATGTAATGGTGGATAAATAGTGTAGTTACACACTAGTTTCATTTTATATAGCTTGTGAAATTTAAAAATGATTTCACGCCGCAACAACCGCAATGACCGCATTCGCAACAACTGCAACCGCATCCACAACCGCAACCGCAATTTAAAACCTTGGTAGGGACATCGACGTGGATGGTGTTGACGACGACAATAGGGGGAGGAGTGGGGTCCACAATTGGGTGGTTGTGTTAGTTGTAGGATTGATGAAATCTCCTGCGTGCGTGCGTGCGTGCGTGGTATCAACCATTGATTCTTCTACTGCGTGCGTGCTCTCTCGAGATATGAAGAAGAAGCTGGATTTTTTTAACTTTAACGTAAAAAAAATGATTTTTGAAAACCACTAATACGGTCAACAATATAAAAATAGTAAAAAAAAAAATTAGACTATTAGACAATTTTTTTTAATTAATCCAATAAGAGTATTAAAAGCATTTAAAACTAATAAATAATAGATTAATACAAAATATCATACCAATAAAAAGTAAATAAGTATTAAAATATATGTATATGCGGTTTGAGTCGTTTTTGAAAAATCGATCAAAGTTCAAACCGATCCAACGGTTTTTATAAAAAGACATCCAAATACATTTAAAAAAAATTCTGTTTTACACAAATAATAACAAAACAAATAATAACTTCATCGATATAACTTAACAAATAATAACAAAACAAACAATCGGTTACCTCACCAAAATATATATATGATGAGCAATGTGCTCATCATATCGTGTCAGAAGACTCGTATCAACCGGTCCTCCAAGCCAGCTCTGTTGCACCATAGCCTGCTGTGCCTCCTTATGCACCACAGACACACGCCCCTCATACTGCTACTGCTCCACCTGACACTGTAGAAACTCTTCATGTCCGTATCTAGTACGTATAATTCAACAGTCCGGTAGGCAAATTAAATAAAAATTGTAAAAAGCATACCGGAACACTTTTTTAAAGTGTGTCGGTTTAAAACTGTTACCGGTACAGTTGGGTATGAGTTTTCCGGTCTGAATATTCATATCAGAACACTCATGCAAGTGTGCGGGTATGAATATTCATACCGGAAAACTCATACCCAACTGTACTGGTAACAATTTCAAACCGGCAAACTTTAAAAAAGTGTTCCGGTATGTAGAACGCGACTTACTCTCTCTTTCTCCCCGTACTCACACCGGCATACTTTCTTTGAATTGTGCACAAAATGATTTTTTTTTTGTACAATTCTACTTTATATACGAGGGCATATTCGTCCATTCAATTTTAGTTTTTTTTTTTTTTTTGACTAATTCAATTTTAGTTGGGATAAAGGAATAAATGTATGGAAGAAGATATTTTTTTTTAGTAGATTTAGCGCCTATGCACTGGATCCAACTAACGATATATAGCTTACTCTATATGTATATAAACTTGTCTCATACGAATGAAAGATACTCTTTCTGTTTTCAGCATGCAAAAGTGCTACTTCAATGGAGAAACCAACCATTCTTCTTGTTCTTCTCTTTTTCTTGTTTGTGGTGGCTCTACTTTATATTTACAATAAAGAAGATTCTCCGTTTCTTCTTCTTCGATGCTTCTTTCTTTCTTCTTTTTCTTCCAAAAAGTGCTACTTCAATGGCAGAAAAAACCCTCTGTCTTCTTATTCTTGTTCTTCTCTGTTTCAATGTTGCAGCAGCTCACGGAGGACCTTCGGTGAACATCACGGAAAAGCTGACGGCTGATAATCACTTCCACATTGCAGTTGGGATCAAGGTTTTAAATTGCGGTCCGCATCCGCAATTGCGACCGCAATATTGCTGATGTGGTAGCCCCCGCAACCGCATCGCACCGCAATTGCAGTGTGATCTTAATTCACGTGTACGACCGCATCGTAACCGCATCACAACCGCATCGGTAGCCGCATCAGATGTTTTCGGCGATGTTCGTTCAAATTTTCTCACCAAAAAATAAAATTTATGAACTTTAAATCCTAATTTGCGTCAAATTAATGAAAAATCTTACTTTTAACAATCTCTCAACCGTGTATTTTCAATACATTGAAATTATTGTTTATGGAATAAACGAAGACTATGTAATGGTGGATAAATAGTGTAGTTACACACTAGTTTCATTTTATATAGCTTGTGAAATTTAAAAATGATTTCACGCCGCAACAACCGCAATGACCGCATTCGCAACAACTGCAACCGCATCCACAACCGCAACCGCAATTTAAAACCTTGGTAGGGACATCGACGTGGATGGTGTTGACGACGACAATAGGGGGAGGAGTGGGGTCCACAATTGGGTGGTTGTGTTAGTTGTAGGATTGATGAAATCTCCTGCGTGCGTGCGTGCGTGCGTGCGTGGTATCAACCATTGATTCTTCTACTGCGTGCGTGCTCTCTCGAGATATGAAGAAGAAGCTGGATTTTTTTAACTTTAACGTAAAAAAAATGATTTTTGAAAACCACTAATACGGTCAACAATATAAAAATAGTAAAAAAAAAATTAGACTATTAGACAATTTTTTTTAATTAATCCAATAAGAGTATTAAAAGCATTTAAAACTAATAAATAATAGATTAATACAAAATATCATACCAATAAAAAGTAAATAAGTATTAAAATATATGTATATGCGGTTTGAGTTGTTTTTGAAAAATCGATCAAAGTTCAAACCGATCCAACGGTTTTTATAAAAAGACATCCAAATACATTTAAAAAAAATTCTGTTTTACACAAATAATAACAAAACAAATAATAACTTCATCGATATAACTTAACAAATAATAACAAAACAAACAATCGGTTACCTCACCAAACCATATATATATGATGAGCAATGTGCTCATCATATCGTGTCAGAAGACTCGTATCAACCGGTCCTCCAAGCCAGCTCTGTTGCACCATAGCCTGCTGTGCCTCCTTATGCACCACAGACACACGCCCCTCATACTGCTACTGCTCCACCTGACACTGTAGAAACTCTTCATGTCCGTATCTAGTACGTATAATTCAACAGTCCGGTAGGCAAATTAAATAAAAATTGTAAAAAGCATACCGGAACCCTTTTTTAAAGTGTGTCGGTTTAAAACTGTTACCGGTACAGTTGGGTATGAGTTTTCCGGTCTGAATATTCATATCAGAACACTCATGCAAGTGTGCGGGTATGAATATTCATACCGGCAAACTCATACCCAACTGTACTGGTAACAATTTCAAACCGGCAAACTTAAAAAAAGTGTTCCGGTATGTAGAACGCGCCTTACTCTCTCTTTCTCCCCGTACTCACACCGGCATACTTTCTTTGAATTGTGTACAAAATGATTTTTTTTTGTACAATTCTACTTTATATACGAGGGCATATTCGTCCATTCAATTTTAGTTTTTTTTTTTTTGACTAATTCAATTTTAGTTGGGATAAAGGAATAAATGTATGGAAGAAGATATTATTTTTTTTAGTAGATTTAGCGCCTATGCACTGGATCCAACTAACGATATATAGCTTACTCTATATGTATATAAACTTGTCTCATACGAATGAAAGATACTCTTTATGTTTTCAGCATGCAAAAGTGCTACTTCAATGGAGAAACCAACCATTCTTCTTGTTCTTCTCTTTTTCTTGTTTGTGGTGGCTCTACTTTATATTTACAATAAAGAAGATTCTCCGTTTCTTCTTCTTCGTTGCTTCTTTCTTTCTTCTTTTTCTTCCAAAAAGTGCTACTTCAATGGCAGAAAAAACCCTCTGTCTTCTTATTCTTGTTCTTCTCTGTTTCAATGTTGCAGCAGCTCACGGAGGACCTTCAGTGAACATCACGGAAAAGCTGACGGCTGATAATCACTTCCACATTGCAGTTGGGATCAAGGTTTTAAATTGCGGTCCGCATCCGCAATTGCGACCGCAATATTGCAGATGCGGTAGCCACCGCAACCGCATCGCACCGCAATTGCAGTGTGATCTTAATTCACGTGTACGGCCGCATCGTAATCGCATCACAACTGCATCGGAAGCCGCATCAGATGTTTTCGGCGATGTTCGTTCAAATTTTCTCACCAAAAAATAAAATTTATGAACTTCAAATCCTAATTTGCCTCAAATTAATGAAAAATCTTACTTTTAACAATCTGTCAACCGTGTATTTTCAATACATTCAAATTATTGTTTATGGAATAAACGAAGACTATGTAATGGTGGATAAATAGTGTAGTTACACACTAGTTTCATTTTATATAGCTTGTGAAATTTAAAAATGATTTCACGCCGCAACAACCGCAATGACCGCATTCGCAACAACTGCAACCGCATCCACGACCGCAACCGCAATTTAAAACCTTGGTAGGGACATCGACGTGGATGGTGTTGACGACGACAATAGGGGGAGGAGTGGGGTCCACAATTGGGTGGTTGTGTTAGTTGTAGGATTGATGAAATCTCCTGCGTGCGTGCGTGCGTGCGTGCGTGGTATCAACCATTGATTCTTCTACTGCGTGCGTGCTCTCTAGAGATATGAAGAAGCTGGATTTTTTTAACTTTAACGTAAAAAAAGTGATTTTTGAAAACCACTAATACGGTCAACAATATAAAAATACAGTCAAAGAGTATAAAAATACTATGACACATCATTCGTCGGTATTCGCATAATTTGAGTTCGCACTACTAATCATTTTCCGTTGAAGAAATAGAGGAAAAAATAATTAGTCGATAATGATGCACTATTAGATATAGAACATTCAAAATTCAATGACTACTTTTTTTCTTCGATAAGATCAAACAACTTATATTAAAAGATTTATTGAAACCATTATGACTATTGTTCAACCTAATACATTTGGTGTTAAAAGATAAAACTAACGGAAATGTCATTATGACCAACGATCATATAGTTAAATGACTAAAATAAAACTTCTTTTTGTAAGGGATCAATATGAAATCAAAAATATCTTTTTTTTTTTTTTCGATAAATAAATCAAAAATATCTTTAAGGGAGCAAGATACTAATTAACCCTATCAAACTTTATTTCTATTTGGAACACCAATTTTTTATTTTTTTTGATTAAGTAATCTAATAGCTAGAAATTTCATCCTTACGGTACTAAAAGGGATAGTCGGGATTCAAACTTCAACCTCCTAATTATACAATACAAATATCCTTGTCAACTGAGCTAACTTCGTGGAAATTAGAAACACCAATTTTTTTTGTAAGTAAACGAAATGAGAAATCATTGAAAACTCACCCATACAATGTGGAGGATCAGGATCGAACTCCGATCAAGACATTCAACACTAATAATTTCAATATTTTTATTAGTTGAGCTAAAACTTGTCGACATAAACACCAACTTTATGTCAGTAGAAAATTTTCCAAGACATATTAAATAACACTTGTCCTTGAATAAACAAAAGTATATTGGTCACCAATTACCACCTCAGCAAGAAGTTAATGACAGAACTTGGGATGATTATCGGTCCAGGAATTGACAAAGATCTGAAAGACGTACAACATACAGGAGTGACATTGTTCATGCCAGAGAATGCCGCGTATGGGAAGCTATCTAATTCACGTTCATGTCACCTCAAATTACTTCCGATAAGGGATAAAACAACTCTGATACAAGCTCATATATGCCGAGGGTATTACAATCTCCATACACTCCAATCCGCAAAGATTCCGAGCCAAATGACCCTGGCAGTGAAGACAAGAAAGCACCCAGCTTTCTTCTTAACATCTCTTCGATCAACGGTTCAGTGGTTGTAATTAGCACCGGAGTTGTTGAAGCAGTTATCACTCGGACCGTGTTTGATCACTATCCTATTGTGATTTATGCGGTTTCCAAGGTTTTACTGCCAAAAGAGCTGTTTGGTACCATACCTGATAATGATGCTCCTCCTCCTCTTTGTGTGTGATGATTATTCGTTCGGATAGCTGCTTCCGCAGCTTTCTCCTCCCCATTTCACCTCAGATGTCTCTCAGGGTATTTATGCTTCTTATCTTCGTAGTCTTTTGTTTTTTCTCGTTAATTGTTGTTTTGTTTCTATTTAATGTTGACAAGATGTAATCTAGATGTATTAAATAAATTCATTACATCTTTCACTTATGCTATCTAGATTATGTAATTTGTATAATTAACTTACTATTATAAAGGATTCTGGTCTTTGTATTACTTCAAATTCAATCAAACTTTATAAACAAATCTATGCCATGTTGCACAGTCGTCTGATGCTAATGTAATTGGGAGATGACATATTTTTCTCCAATCTTGCATATGTCATAATTGGATTATGCTGATTTTTCGGTGTCCTGTATTTAGTGATAAGAAATGTTTACTTAGCTGAAGGATGTGTTCTGAATATCAAGAAATGTTGGTTAGTTCTCCTTAAACAAGTCCCAAACTTTTAGGGCAACCGTTTCATGGTGTTGTTGACCGCGCTTATTGTTAAAGACTGGTTGTGGTTTATCTTTTCTATTGCAAAAATTGAGGAAAACTAACACTGCAAAAACCGGCATGGAAACCTGCCTGCCTGTTCAAATTTGTTTGACAATAAAGGTCTGAGTTGATTGAGTGTTCATTTTTATAGAAATTGTTAAGTTTGAATTTTACTGCAGGAGCAGGACCATATAGAACATGTTTATTGGTAGATGATGACAGACTAGATTTGTTTTGGAATTTAAAAGGGAAAGAATTCATTCAAGTTTTTACTTTTTAGTTGAACATGTCTATGGCTATGGCTTATGCTTTTTGGTAACTTATGAACTTCATTTCAGGTTGGAAGAAGGCTTCAGTTTTTATGTGGAGGTGGTGCGATGACAAATGTTTATGAGTTTTGTGACGTTGATTTGAAAGATAGCATACAAGGTGTTTATACTTAAGCTTAATCAATAATCTTTACAAGCGAGCATATAAAAATACAACCTGTAGATTCCCTCTGGTTTCACTTATTCACCATTTTCGTTTTAAATTTTAATCATGTGTGCTTCACATTGATTGCTGCATCTCTTATTTCTCTGAAATTCAGAAGCTAAATCAGCGCATTTTGCGCTTCTACTATGGCTGCATAATTGTCCCATTTTTTCTCTTTTTAGTTTTTGTTTGATGTTGGTTCATTTTCTCGGCACTTTACAAGCAAGAATTGATGTTTCGCGCCGAAAGTGTTCTCTGCTATGTCAGTGTCGGAGAAGTGTATATATCGAAATACATGTTAGTTCAAGAGAATACAGCACATGTTTTATATATGATATTATGAAATTAGAAATGAAGCATCCATGTTTAAATTGGGTTCTGCTGGACAGAAGTTGAAGTCACGAGGCTGCGCAGGTCATAGTTATGTGGTCAGAGGTTTTAATCTGGTTATGTGGATTAGTATGTCATAGTTTTATAGAAGTACTGGTGAAAAGTAGATGATTAGTTGTGATTTCAGCCTAAGACTTGTAGTTGGATGATAAGTAAGTTTTACTAGTATTCGCTTGTAGTTGTGATTTCAGCCTAAGACTTGTAGTTGGATGATAAGTATGCTCTATTAAAAAATGTATTAGATATGTACAATGGCTAACTATGATTTTAGAAGGTTAGAGAAGTATGGAAAATGTAATGTTTTAAAATACAGACACTCCGATCGATAATCGGAGGTGTGGTTTGGTCAGTTCACTCATCGAGGAAAAACAGTAAAATTCGCCGTGATCCAGCCAAGTCTATGTCTAAACCGGTAAACCGGTAAAACAGACACTGAACCGGACTTGTTTGATGAAAAAAATACCAAAAGTTAGTCGACAATGAGTCAAATTTGCGACGTCTTTTCTTAATCTTACCACTGTAGGTTAACTAAATTTACTTTAAAAAAATCTAAATAATATATCGAATAATACAATTCAAAATCGCTCAAAACTGAAAAAATGAATCTGTGAATAAACTCACAACACCCAACTTAATAACATGTATGACGGCAAAATGCCTACAAGTGTGACAAAACCTAGAAATATGACGAAATTGAAGTGCTCAGAATACCCATGTCTCTGAGTCTGTAACGTTGACAACGCCAAAGTTGTTATTATTATTATTATTATTATTATCATTATTTAATTTAATTAAAAAATAGAAATTAAAAATTAAAACTATAAAAGCGGCAGAAATTATATAAACCCTGTATTTGTATGGTAGCTCTTTCTATCACCAAAAGAACTTTCTATCCACCACACTGCCAATGTATTTACCCTTTTTCCCAATATGGCAGCTCTTCTTTTAGCTGGTGAAATTCTTCGTTTTCCGTTTTAAACTAAACCTAGCGAATCAATTATTTATGAAACTAACCGAACAAAAAAAAAAGAAGAAAAAGTAATTATCATAAAAAAAAAAGAAGAAAAAGTACACCACTACTGCGCACTATTGTATAATTTAAAATCAATCAATAAGAGTACAATGTATTTACTCTCGCAATTATCTTCTTCTTCTCTCTCCTTCGATCCTCCCTGACCACAAACTTTCCTCTCCTCCTCCGCCACAATGTATTTACTCATCACCTTTATCTATGATGTACAGATACTCCATTTGAGAGAGAATATCAGTACCGTATATATTCTCATATCCGTACCTTAATTTATGTCCATGCACGTACCACACTAGGCAACGTTGATTTTTATCATATCCGACTCCATCCTTCTCTGTGGACATCATCAAAACCCTCATCCACACCCACCATGACTTTAAGATAATTGCTTCCATGCTCCAAGCTTACGGCGTTTAGGATCACTTGAGTAAATACATTGTACTCTTATTTATGTTCTGCATAATTTAGCAGAACCAAGACCAATCCACAACAAGACTAGAAACAACCAATGATATATCAAGAGAGCTAATTTTACCCCCCACTATAATTTTACGAGGAGAAAGAGAGAGTAAGTCGCGTTCTACATACCGGAACATTTTTTTAATGTGTGCTGGTTTGAAGTTGTTACCAGTACAGTTGGTTATGAGTTTGCCGGTATGAATATTCATACCGACACACTTGTATGAGTGTTCTGGTATGAATATTCAGACCGTAAAACTCATACCCAACTGTACCGATAATAGTTTTAAACTGACGCACTTTAAAAACGTGTTCCGGTATTGATCACTGTCGTTTCGTGATCAAAATAATTTCAAAATAGTAGTACAAGGTAGTTAACCTTGATCGTTTCTCAATGACTCATAATTAGTTTAACAATGTTAGAATTAAATTAAAAACTGTAAAAACTGTACCCAAAAAAAAAAAAGTATAAGCGCTTCACTCCAACCCGATGTTACAATATCAAAGCGAAAAGGGAAATGCCTTTTGGTACGAACCATGTATAGAAGAAACACGCGAATGACGTGGCCCATCTCAGTTTTTTTTTCTCTAATTTTTCTTTTCTTCTTACAAAAAATCCAAAAAAGAAATTGGGGAAAATGATGCACTCTGAGGAGCATCACCGTCTCCCTCAATCTCTTTGTCACATCTGATGCCGAATAAAATATTGTCCGATTTCCAGTTGCAGATAGTTTTTGATTCTTCCTGCGGAGGTTTTTGATCAGTGGAATTGATACCTGAAGAAGTTTTGATGGCTAAGATACTAACTGGATCTATGGAACCATGATGGTGAAGGAATCGAAGTATTCGATTTGTAGATGCAGAGAAAACTTCCGTTTGTGTTTTTTTTGTAGATGCAGAGAAAACTTCCATTTTTGGATTGTTTATGTCTATATTGTTGATGAAATTGATTCATAGAGATGCAATTGTTCACAGTCAAATATCTTATAGAACTTATAAATACATGAATAACAAAGATGCAATTTATTGTACTGATATTGTGAAAGTTGCTTTAGAAGCAATAATTTGAGCAAGGGGATGGAGTGTTGGATTGATCAGAGGCTTGGTTACAAGGCTCGGAGCACTACACGTGAAGATGAGTGAGTTGGTACTTAATACAACACGTGACTGACCATGCGTTCTTGCCTTTCTTGTGGTGTTCCTTCGTACCAAATAGCACTGCTCAAGCGAAAATTGGAGAAATACTAAACAAAGTAAAACGTAGTAGCATAGCTAATCTCGTCACCTTTAGTGAAGCTTGCATGCATAGGCATAGATAATAGTACAACACACTACAACTTGATTAAAAGGTAATCAATCCCAACCATTCAAATAAATATATATTAAATAGAGACACATCAGTAAATTGGTCTAAGATAGACAAAAAAAATTGTTGGTTCAAATTAAAACTAACCTTCTCACCATCCATTTTTAAAATGTCAATTAGTATTCAAAAGTTTACAGGATTTTGATAGATTCACTAGTAGAAAAATGACATATTACTTAAGGAGTTTACATCTGTGGAACATATGTCAGATGTAAAAGGAAATATGGAGTAGTGTTTACATCTGGTTTCAATATCGACAGAAGTGAAAAATACATAGGCACAACGTTTTACATCTGGCCATAATATCCCCAGATACAAAACTAAACACGGTGGCAATCCTGTAATTATGATAAAAATTGTCTAAAATAATGTTGCATCTGACCATAATATCCCCCGGATGTAAGAAGTTTTCAAGTGTTTTTTTTTTTTCTTTTGTTTGAATGGAAAGTCTATGACCTCTCACTCTTTAATTAAAAAATAAAATAATTCCTCTCATCTCTCACTGATCTCACTCTCTCGCTTGCAAACCCTAGCCTCATCTCTCTCACTCGATCGATGGAAATCACATCATCGTCGTTTCAATTTCTATCGAGATCCTTCACAAACCCTAAAATCACCACAGGTTACAACAATTTCTTCCTTCGTTCCTCAGATCTCACCATGAAACCCATCTATCTCACCGCGAAACTCATCGATTTCACTACGAAACTTATCGATCTCATTCATGAACCCTAGAACGACCTAGTTCTCACCGCGAAACCTAATCCTTCTCCGTTGAAACTCATCTCCATCATCGTGAACCATTAAAAACGCATGGTGAAATTCATACATCGAAAAAATCATCGTGAAACCTAAAATCCTTCAGCGACGGTGATCTCGTTTTTTGATTCTCAGACAAAGGAAAGGAATCAAGAGATTTTACGGCTCAGAGAAGATCTGAAGGAAGCTCAAGGTTTATGTCGACCCTCTCTCTTTTAAACGCGTATTCACATGATTCCGAGTTTTGATTGTTCACGATGATTCTTAGTTTTGGTTAACTATAACTGATAACTGATTTATGGCAATGGTTGCAGACATAAAATTTCAGAAGAAATTGTGAGACTTCAATTTTGTATATTCTTCAGGTATATCCCTAATTTTGATGTTACCACTTTGCATGTCAATTTGTATTACTGGAAAATTGAAAATAATATGGAGATAGTGTCACTTGTCAATTTCTTTTACTGAATTTGATACCAGTATCTTAATGAATTAAATTTTAATTTGCAGGTAGTCAATCTTACAATATAGAAAGATACCATGATTCGATTTATGGTGAAGAGCTTTGATGAGGAAACACTTCAGGTTTTTGGATCTCTGGTTCCAGATAACACAGGAAGCATACATTTGTTGGATAAGAACTTGGAAGTTGTTTCTCATTTTAATTATTGGAGGTTTATGTCTCTTTTTCTTTTGCCTACTAATTCTTTTAATTATTTGGTTGCATGACTTAATTATTGGTTATTTCTCAAGCCACAATAGAGAAGAACAAAGTGCATTTTTCTATCCTTATGTGTGTAATTACTTATTGATTAATCAAAAGCATGATATCTCTCTTTTATTCATCAGGTTTGTGATTTTGTAAAACTAAAAATATTTGCTGTATCATGTTCTTGATTTTTAATTTAGGATTGGATGTATCAGTTCTTGATTATTGTATGTTGTGAAGTTATGTTTTGGATGCTGGCCTGTGGGTTGGATTTTAAAAAACAAAAATGCAGGATTTTTAATTTTTTTTTATTTAAAAAAACTGACGATTTTACATCTGTGGAAAGCTTGGCCATACGAAACAGAGGTAAAAAGTGTTGATTTTACATCTGGCATAAGTCAGATGTAAAACGCGTAAACTTACTACATCTTGTGCGTCTACATCAGACAGGCTTCAGATGTAAAATGAGTTTTTGGCCAGATGTTAAAAGTATTTTTTGTACTAGTGATTTTTCTTTGGAATGAATTTCGAAAGACTTTAGTTGAAAAGTGGGAGAAGTGAAAATTGTTTTGGGAAAATTGAAAAGTTTTCAATGGCTGACTATGATTTTAGAAGGTTTAATTGCCACAAGAAGTATGGAACATGTACAAATAGAAATAGTAGCTTGTGTTACACACGATGTTTTAAAATCCAGACCGTTCCAGCCGGAAATTCCGGAGGCATGGGTGGGTTAGTCTACTCACAAGAAAAAACCGGTAAAATCATGCGTGACCCAGCTAGGTTTATGTTTAAACCAGTGAACCGGGCGGTTTTATGCTATATTGAAAATTTTAGAAAAATACCAAAGTTAGCTTATAAGGAGTCAAACCTGAGAGAGATTTTCTTTTTTAATTTTTTTCACCATCGGTTTAATCTGGCATCAAGTGATTTCAGCCACCTCCCGATCGCGGTTGCGGGGGATTGAACCGCGGTCCTCTCTGCCAAGTTTAGCATCAATCACCACCGAACCAACTAATGATTGAGACTGCTTTTCTTAATCTTACACTAGTACAGAAAATACTTTTTACATCTGGCCAAAAACCCATTTTACATCTGAAGCCTGTCAGATGTAGACGCACAAGATGTAGTAAGTTTACGCGTTTTACATCTGACTTACGCCAGATGTAAAATCAACACTTTTTACCTCTGTTTCGTATGGCCAAGCTTTCCACAAATGTAAAATCGTCAGTTTTTTTAAATAAAAAAAAAATTAAAAATCCTGCATTTTTGTTTTTTAAAATCCAACCCACAGGCCAGCATCCAAAACATAACTTCACAACATACAATAATCAAGAACTGATACATCCAATCCTAAATTAAAAATCAAGAACATGATACAGCAAATATTTTTAGTTTTACAAAATCACAAACCTGATGAATAAAAGAGAGATATCATGCTTTTGATTAATCAATAAGTAATTACACACATAAGGATAGAAAAATGCACTTTGTTCTTCTCTATTGTGGCTTGAGAAATAACCAATAATTAAGTCATGCAACCAAATAATTAAAAGAATTAGTAGGCAAAAGAAAAAGAGACATAAACCTCCAATAATTAAAATGAGAAACAACTTCCAAGTTCTTATCCAACCAATGTATGCTTCCTGTGTTATCTGGAACCAGAGATCCAAAAACCTGAAGTGTTTCCTCATCAAAGCTCTTCACCATAAATCGAATCATGGTATCTTTCTTTATCACGTGTCGCTTGTGAGATTTGCTCGCATACACTCCTTTATCGTGTTTCATTACGAACTCTTCCCTGATATCGTGTAGCATTTAAGGCCTCCCAGACCTGCATAAATCATTGACACTAAAATAAGGCAATTACTAACATCCGAATTATCAAAGGCCCTAGCTGGCATATTGTCATCAAACTCCTTCATCATGTCCCAAGGTCCATCTCCAACACCAACCAATATATAATTGAAAGAGGAAATGTGCTCTGACAAAGCAAATAAGTAAGAACATGTATTTGTAAAAATGGAACATTATTGAGAATAAATGTGCAGCATAATCACCTGGCCTCAACAATGGCATCCAGCTCCCGTGGACTAAGCCTACCATGTTCAGTGTCAATACTTCTTGTGACCTGCACAAATAGTGTCATGTATATATATTGCATAAGATGTTTTGAAAGCACAATAAGTCAGAAAAAGATCAGTCCCAACAAATAAGCAAACAAATTATCAGGTGGGGAATAATATGCATATCATGGAAATATCAATGTGAATGAAATTACTGATTTTGTTGTAATTGTCACTTGATCTGTTGATTAAACTTGTTGATCAGAAATTATTTCAATGTCTTGTTAGTGGACTAACTAACATAATATAAGCACTGTCATGAGATCATCAATCAATGACCAGTTATTCTTTGAAGGTGATAAAAAATGATGGTGAATGATGCTGCAGTAATATGGGGAATTCAACAAAGCTCCCCTGGCCATATAAAAAAATAGATGAAGTTAATTAAGAGAAAAAATAATTCAGGTGTTATGGGGAACTCAATCAAACATAATTTGCACTACACTTTTCAATATACCAAGCTCAAAAAATTGGGGAAATATATCAAAAGATAGGGATACATGAAATATATCAGCAGAGCAGTCATACACTCACACATAAGCAATCTGAGAAGCAGTCATAAACTAAAAAAGATACCTTTACTTGAAGCTGCAAATAGTCTTACTACAAAAAAGTATTTAAAATAGTCAATCATATTGTAAGATTGACTACCTGCAAATTAAAATTTAATTCATTAAGATACTGGTATCAAATTCAGTAAAAGAAATTGACAAGTGACACTATCTCCATATTATTTTCAATTTTCCAGTAATACAAATTGACATGCAAAGTGGTAACATCAAAATTAGGGATATACCTGAAGAATATACAAAATTGAAGTCTCACAATTTCTTCTGAAATTTTATGTCTGCAACCATTGCCATAAATCAGTTATCAGTTATAGTTAACCAAAACTAAGAATCATCGTGAACAATCAAAACTCGGAATCATGTGAATACGCGTTTAAAAGAGAGAGGGTCGACATAAACCTTGAGCTTCCTTCAGATCTTCTCTGAGCCGTAAAATCTCTTGATTCCTTTCCTTTGTCTGAGAATCAAAAAACGAGATCACCGTCGCTGAAGGATTTTAGGTTTCACGATGATTTTTTCGATGTATGAATTTCACCATGCGTTTTTAATGGTTCACGATGATGGAGATGAGTTTCAACGGAGAAGGATTAGGTTTCGCGGTGAGAACTAGGTCGTTCTAGGGTTCATGAATGAGATCGATAAGTTTCATAGTGAAATCGATGAGTTTCGCGGTGAGATAGATGGGTTTCACGGTGAGATCTGAGGAACGAAGGAATAAATTGTTGTAACCTGTGGTGATTTTAGGGTTTGTGAAGGATCTCGATAGAAATTGAAACGACGATGATGTGATTTCCATCGATCGAGTGAGAGAGATGAGGCTAGGGTTTGCAAGCGAGAGAGTGAGATCAGTGAGAGATGAGAGGAATTATTTTATTTTTTAATTAAAGAGTGAGAGGTCATAGACTTTCCATTCAAACAAAAGAAAAAAAAAAACACTTGAAAACTTCTTACATCCGGGGGATATTATGGTCAGATGCAACATTATTTTAGACAATTTTTATCATAATTATAGGATTGCCACCGCGTTTAGTTTTGTATCTGGGGATATTATGGCCAGATGTAAAACGTTGTGCCTATGTATTTTTCACTTCTGTCGATATTGAAACCAGATGTAAACACTACTCCATATTTCCTTTTACATCTGACATATGTTCCACAGATGTAAACTCCTTAAGTAATATGTCATTTTTCTACTAGTGAATCTATCAAAATCCTGTAAACTTTTGAATACTAATTGACATTTTAAAAATGGATGGTGAGAAGGTTAGTTTTAATTTGAACCAACAATTTTTTTTGTCTATCTTATTCCAATTTACTGATGTGTCTCTATTTAATATATATTTATTTGAATGGTTGGGATTGATTACCTTTTAATCAAGTTGTAGTGTGTTGTACTATTATCTATGCCTATGCATGCAAGCTTCACTAAAGGTGACGAGATTAGCTATGCTACTACGTTTTACTTTGTTTAGTATTTCTCCAATTTTCGCTTTGATATTGTAACATCGGGTTGGAGTGAAGCGCTTATACTTTTTTTTTTTTTGGGTACAGTTTTTACAGTTTTTAATTTAATTCTAACATTGTTAAACTAATTATGAATCATTGAGAAACGATCAAGGTTAACTACCTTGTACGACTATTTTGAAATTATCTTGATCACGAAACGACAGTGATCAATACCGGAACACGTTTTTAAAGTGCGTCAGTTTAAAACTATTATCGGTACAGTTGGGTATGAGTTTTACGGTCTGAATATTCATACCAAAACACTCATACAAGTGTGTCGGTATGAATATTCATACCGGCAAACTCATAACCAACTGTACTGGTAACAACTTCAAACCAGCACACTTTAAAAAAGTGTTCCGGTATGTAGAACGCGACTTACTCTCTCTTTCTCCTCGTACTCACACCAGCACACTTTCTTTGAAATGTGTAGAAAATGATTTTTTTTTTACAATTCTACTTTATATACAAGGGCATATTCGTCCATTCAATTTTAGTTTTTTTTTTTTGACTAATTCGATTTTTGTTGTTGTGATAAAGGAATAAATGTATGGCAGAAGAAAAAAAAAAATTCTAGTAGATTTAGCGCCTATTGCACTGGATCCAACTAACAATATATAGCTTACTCTATATGTATATAAACTTGTCTCATACGAATGAAAGATACTTTTGCTGTTTTCAGCATGCAAAAGTGCTACTTCAATGGTGAAACCAACCATTTTTCTTGTTCTTCTCTTTTTCTTGTTTGTGGTAGCTCTACTTTATATTTACAAAGAAGATTCTCCGTTGCTTCTTTCTTTCTTCTTTTTCTTCCAAAAAGTACTCCAATGATAGTATCTAATAAGTATCATATTTACCTAATAGGTACTACACCATTGGAGATGGTCTAAAGTACGATGCAAAACATATAATTGGATTGGTGTGATGAGGATTAATTATGAATAATAATGACTTTGTGTTTCACTTAAACGTAAGTTTTTTTTTTCTTTAACGTTTCTAAACGTAAGTTAAAGTTCACAATTTAAACTTTAATAGACCTTACACTATAAATTGATATGTACCTATATACCCAAATTAATTGGTAATAGTTAAAGTAAATATTACCAATAGTCGTAAGATTGTGAGTTGTTATGACAATATAAAATAAGTGGGCAAAAGTAAAAATTACATAGATGTCACATTGTGAACTTGTTGTGGTGAATGAGTTTTTAAACTTTTAATGTTACATCCACATATACGAGTTCATATCCAATCCATTATTTTATCTCCATTACCCTCCTAGTATTCATCCAGATGAGTGACGCAATTAAACTTTTCAATGGATGAGATTAAAATCATCAAATTAAGCATGTTACATAGAAACAACAACAACCTTTGTTCTTCTTTGCTTCATCTTCTTGCCGCCATTCATCTCTGCCCAGAACAACCTCTCCCCGTCAGTCCTAGCCGTTATGGCTACAACACGGTCTTGCTGAATCAGAGAAGGTGTTCACCGGAGAAGGCTCCGGAACAAAATTTCTGTCACAGAAGAAAAATATTAAAATTGATCAGTTTTCTTTTTTTTTGCAATTTCTGCCATGGAAACAAGTTTTTCCTTCAAAAGGTTTTGTTGCCATGGAAATAAACTTATCTAAATAAAGTTGTTGCCATGGAAACAAGTTTTTCTGCAATTGTAACAAGTTTTTCCGTTTTGTGCAATTGTAATGTTTTCACACCATTTCAACATCAATGTTTAGGATGAAATAATGATAACTTAGAGGCTAGGCTTATGACTTGTGAAAATTCCCCAAAGATTAGACACATTAACATCATATTCGATTATGGTTTACATTGTGGTGATCATTTGGAGTTGATTGAATTTTGTAACTGTAAATATGTTCGTGAACTCTAAGTGTTTAGCACAATATAAGTAAATCCTAAATTGTCTAAAAGTGTGTTAATGTGTGTTGGGTTTTGAATGTTGGCTATAATTTTGCAAAAACATCATAAGCCAACTGCTGTACCCAGATGCCGTAGAATGCCTGTACAACATGTGTCTCAAGAAACAGAACGCGCATACACTGTTTTCATATCTTTTGAAGATGTGATTTACAAATATGATTGTGCTTATCCAGCAAGCTAAAATGCGCTTTCTACTGAAAGACATTGAAAAGGCGGTTTGTTTTATTTGTTACAAAAATATATTTCAATATTTTTGTTTCAAATCTTTTACTTGAAGAAATATTTTTTGGAGTAAATATTTTCTCAAAAATATATTTTTGGGACTGAAGAGTTTGTTGAAGATATATTTTTCCAGGAAATCTTGCGAGCTGTCATTGAAGATTTGATCAAATTATTCTGAAGATTTAACTTGAAGACCAAGATTATTGAAGACTATAAATACATAGGCCTAAACGTTGTATTTCTCATGTATTCTAAACCGTGTTCTACAAAGCGTGAGTTTTATGGTTTAGAGTGTTTTTAATTGTGAGCCTTTCTTGTGTCACATTGATACAAGCTTAGGACTAGTTTAAGTTGTAAGTTGTGTACTTGAAGGGTGACTTCGCCATCGTTGCAGATGGTATACTATCACAGGTTGTGTGGTAGTGGAAAGGGAGTGAGCAGTAACTCATATCTAGGAGTTCCTAGGTAGAATATAGCACGGGTAGTTGCTAGGTGATAAGTCGTAAACATGGAAGTTTGCTGAGGGCTTAGAACTAGGACTATTATAGTGGATTCCTCCTGGATTGGTATCCCCCAAAGTAGGTGTGTTTACATTGAACTGGGTTAACAAACCTACTGTGTTCCTCTTTATATTCTGCATTTTATTACTCTGTTGGTTTTACTCTGTTTTGTCTGCTGTGAGATATAGACAACTGCTGTAACATCTGTCAAAGCACTTGTCCACTACGTGCCAGGAATTTCAATTGGTATCAGAGCAGGCACCCTGTTCTATTTTGGGTGAGCTCTAGGGAAGATATTTTCTGGCAATATGGACAAGGAAGGAGGAGTTGTGAGCAGGCCACCCTTGTTGACAGGTTCCAACTATGACTACTAGAAGCCACGTATGGTAGCTTTCCTAAAATCAATTGATAGCAGGACTTGGAAAGCTATACTAACAGGATGGGATCACCCCAAGATAAAAGATGCTATTGGAGTTGATACAGAGGAATTAAAACTAGAAGAAACCTGGACTACTGCAGAAGATACAACAACTCTTGGAAATTCTAAAGCCTTGAATGCCCTGTTCAATGGAGTTGATCAACACATGTTCAAACTAATCAAGAAGTGTACTGTTGCAAAGGAAGCTTGGAATATTTTGAAAACCACTTATGAAGGAACTGCCAAAGTAAAAATCTCTAAACTGCAGATGCTAACCAGAAAATTTGAGAATCTCTCAATGAAAGAAGATGAGAGTATTCATGACTTCTATATGACAGTAATGGAATATGCCAATGAATTTGACATGCTAGGAGAAAAGCTAGATGATGAAAAACTAGTAAGGAAGATTCTTAGATCACTCACTAAGAAATTTGATATGAAAGTTACTGCTATAGAAGAAGTTCAAGACATCTCCAGTATGAAGGTAGATGAACTGCTAGGTTCACTACAGACTTATGAAGCATCAATCAATGAAAGGTTGGAAAAGAAGAATAAAAGCATTGCTTTTATGTCTAATGCTGATGAAGAAGAAACTGATATTGATATAGATTCCACTGATAGCATATCTGAAGCTATTATTCTACTTGGAAGACAGTTTAATAAAGGTCCAAAGAAGATGGACAGGAGGCCAAAATCAAATGGTAAAAGCTTTACTCAAGATACCAGAAAGGGTTCAGGAATTCCTAGAAGGCCAAAACTGATGACAAGCCTAGTCAAAGCAAAGGGATTCAATGCCATGAATGTGAAGGTTATGGGCATGTGCGAGCAGAATGTGCCACATATTTGAAGAACCAAAAGAAAAGCCTGACTGTCTCTTGGTCTGATGATGAACTGTCAGACAATGAAGGAGGAGTTGAATCAGCAAAGCAGATTACAGCTCTAACTGGCATATGTGCATATGAGACAGATTCTTGTGAAGAAGAGCTGACCTATGATGAATTAGCTGACTCCTACAGAGAGCTGTGTTTGAAAAGTGAAGAGGTGTGCAGAACTCTTGAGAAACAAAAGGAGACCATCTCCAAACTTCAGACAGAGAGGTGTGATAACATATCAAAGATGAATGCACTACATGAGAAGGTAAATTATCTTACTTCTGATTTTGAAGAAGCTAAAAGTGTGATAGACAAACTGAACACAGATAATTGGAGATTAAGAAAGTTTTCTGATATGCTATACAAAGATGATAATCACATAGAAGGTCTGCACAAAGCAGATGACAAATTAGAAGAGATTCTGGAGAAAAATGTGTTAAAACCTAGACACATTGGTCTTAGTTATGAGAAGGTCAACAAACTTAAAGGATATGATCCTAATCTCATGTATACCCAGCCAAAAGGTACACAGACTGCAAAAATGTTTAAACAAAATCTCTCCTACCCCAAGCAGCATCAGGGAAACATATCTAGAAGAAAAACTCATCATTGGGTATGTCACTATTGTGGTAGAAGAGGTCACATTAGACCATTCTGTTATAAGCTGTATGGATATCCTGAAAGAATGTCTCAACCAAGACCTATACCTATTCAAAAGAAAGAGTGGAAGCCCAAGAGTGAAGATGCTGAGGCAATACCAAAGAAAAATGAAGTCTGTCTAATAGCTCATACCTCACTTAGAGTTTCATCAAGAGAATATTGGTATTTTGATAGTGGGTGTTCTAGGCACATTACTGGTGCTGACAAAATGCTGGCAAATCTAAGATCTTACTCAACCAGCTATGTAACATTTGGTGGTGGAGCAAAAGGGGAAATTGTTGGTATAGGAAAGTTAATCAATAAAGACTTGCCTAAACTAGACAATGTTTTGCTTGTGAAAGGGTTGACAGCTAATCTCATCAGTATTAGCCAGCTATGTGATCAAGGAATGAAGGTCAACTTCACTCAATTTGAGTGCTTAGTCACTGATGATAGAGGTGATCTAGTAATGAGAGGTTCAAGGTCAAAGGACAACTGTTACCTTTGGGTGCCACAAGAAGAAACCAATTTATCCACTTGTCTCATT
The DNA here is from genome assembly GCF_020283565.1 of Trifolium pratense. Lineage (NCBI taxonomy): Eukaryota > Viridiplantae > Streptophyta > Magnoliopsida > Fabales > Fabaceae > Trifolium > Trifolium pratense. The sequence continues at coordinate 51,343,770 of NC_060063.1, forward strand.
ACTAAAGAAGATGAAGTGAAGTTATGGCACAAAAAATTGGGACATCTGAACCTAAGAAGCATGAAAAAGGCCATATCAGAAGAAGCTATCAGAGGGATACCAAAGCTCAATATTGAAGAAGGCAACATCTGTGGTGACTGTCAGATTGGTAAACAGACTAGAGTGCCACACCAGAAGCTGCAGCATCTAACTACAACCAGAGTCCTTGAACTTCTACACATGGATCTCATGGGTCCAATACAGGTTGAAAGTCTAGGAGGAAAGAGGTACGCTTATGTTGTGGTTGATGATTTCTCAAGATACACATGGATAAACTTCAGTAGAGAAAAATCTGAAACTTTTGACGTGTTCAAAGATCTATGTGCTCAACTACAAAGAGAAAAAGACAATGTTGTTCTGAGGATAAGGAGTGACCATGGAAAGGAATTTGAAAACTCAAAGTTCTCAGATTTTTGTGCATCTGAAGGAATTGTTCATGAATTTTCTTCCCCCATAACACCTCAACAAAATGGTGTTGCTGAGAGGAAAAATAGAACTTTAAAAGAATCAGCCAGGGTGATGTTACATGCTAAGAAACTTCCTTATATGTTTTGGGCAGAGGCCATGAGTACTGCTTGTTACATCCATAACAGAGTGACACTAAGGGCGAATACAACTACTACTCTGTATGAATTATGGAAAGGGAAGAAACCTACTGTCAAGCACTTCCATGTGTTTGGAAGCAAATGCTACATCTTGACAGATAGAGAGCCAAGAAAAAAGTTGGATCCTAAGAGCGAGGAAGGAATCTTCTTAGGTTATGCAACAAATAGCAAAGCCTATAGAGTGTATAACTCCATAACTAAAACTATGATGAAATCTATTAATGTGGTTGTGGATGATTCAACAGAAGACAAGACGACAGATGTGGGAGATGATGCTATAGCATCTGACCTACCAAGTGTTGAGACTGTGGAAGTAAAAGAATCAGAATCAGAATCAGATATTGAAGCTTCTATTCTAGAACCAACTAAAACACCAAAGAGAGGTCCTTCAATCAGAATTTAGAAGAATCATCCTATAGATCTAATTATTGGTAATCCAGATTAGGGAATAACTACTAGAAGGACAAATGATGTTATATCTAATTCTTGCTTTGTGTCAAAATTAGAACCCAAAAATGTGAAAGAAGCTCTGACTGATGAATATTCACTAGTAGAAAAATGACTTTTGGCTAAGAGATTCCACTACTGGTATGTGAATACCAGTAGTTAAAACCATTTGACCAAAGGATTCCACTACTGATATTTGAATACCAGTAGTGAAAAGTTCATAGACAAGGGATTTCACTACTGGTTTTCTTAAATCAGTAGTGAAAAGTAGACACGGTGGCAATGTTGTAATTACGTTGAAATTTGTTTTAATTGTATTTCACTACCGATTTGGTATTCACCCGTAGTGGAATCCCTATTAGTGTTCATTAATTTGTTCATTCTTCATTCCCAATCCCTTACGCGAAGCCAAACGAGAATTACGTACGTTTTCAATCCCAATCCCAAATCGCCAAATTCCTAAAAATCCCAAAGCGCCATCTTCATTTTCATTCGTTTTGATTCGGTTTCATTCTCCAAACCCTAGACGGCCGACCCCTTTATCGTCCCATCGAGAGAAGCGATCGAACCCTAGACGGCCGACCCTGCAGAACGTCCCATCGAGTAATCAGAAAAACCATTCTCATTCGATCTCACCAGAATCTTTCAGATCTCATCTTCCACCACCGGAGTCCGATTCACCGGAGTTTAATTCAACCATTGGATCGGATTTCCTTTTACCCACAAACTCATTCACCCTCTCACAAACACCTTTCAGTTCCATTGATTCGCTTCAAATTTCAGGTAAAGTTTCTGATGACGAATCGTCACACTCTCTAATCCATGCCTATTTTAGCAACATTAGATGCATTTTAGTAGGTTTTTAGCAATAAATATAAGAGAAATCTAACCATAAGCTTGATTACTTGTTTTGCAAGAAAACAGGAAAAATTGCAGGAAATGGATGATTTTCACTACGCTGGGGGCGTAGCCCATCACGCGCCGCGTGATGGAGATCACAGGGAGCCAAGATTTTTACTCTGATCACGCGCGGCGTGATACCTGACCACGCGCGGCGTGATGCTCTGATCAAAAAGAAGATTGCTCTCTGACTTGATCACGTGCCGCGTGATACCGTTATCCCGCGCGGCGTAGTTGATGGATTTGCAACCACGCGCGGCGTGATAGATCTGGCGCGCGGCGTGGTTGCATTCTGTATATATGGTTTCTGCATAATTCTGTTTTCTGGTTGGAAAATTCTGCAATTTTGATCTACATTCTGGGTTTTGAAACTTCAAGATTGGGATTCAAGACTCCAGAGGATAGCTCCAAGCACATCGATAGCATGGATTCACAAGCCATGACGTTGAAGCTAGGACGCGAACGAAGGGCGATGAGGAGCTAAGCTTCTTTGGAGGTAGGATCTAGGATAGCTTAGGATGTAGATGAATCTCATGTAATCTGCTTAATTGTAAGAACTTACTCTGTTAATAGTGTTTACTTAATGCAATTCGTCTCTTAATGCTTTATGATCCTTCATTAGTGTTGTAATGATTTTGAGTTAAGTCACGTGCGAGAGTATTGATTTAATTTCTGAACTGAATTGCATTGAGCACTCGAGTGTCTCCGGTCGAGAGATTGAGGCATAGAGTGTAGCGAACGATTGACGCGCGTTAATATCATTCGTTGTAGGTAGCTTCCGCCCGAGAGATCGGGGGAGTATCGACAACGAATAGAGTGGATTTTGACAAGAGATTGCGATTCACTAATTTGTCGATCTAGTTGTGAACACTTGAGTAAATTCCTATGATTTAGTAGATTGCATGTGGTTTAGCTATAGACTAGGTGATTCCGATGATTCTACCTCGCTTTTCCATTATATCAAAGCACGTTTTCTAACAATTCATCACTCAACATACCCCCAATTTATGTGTATTTCTTGCATAATGTTTATGAGCACTATTCGACTAGTTTAATCACACAATCCCTGTGGATCGATATTTTTATTACTACGTGGTAATTCGTTCACTTGCGAAATAATCCATCAAGTTTTTGGCGCCGTTGCCGGGGATTGTGATTGATTCGACAAGGCGATAGTGTTCATATTTTCTGTGTTTTCTTTATTTTTCTGTTTTATATTTTTCTACCGGAGCGTTCTACTTGTTTGTTTTCTTGTGCATGCGGAGAACAGGTCCAATTGAGCTGGAATTCGATTCTGAGATTGAGAAAACAGCACGAGCAAATCGTAAAGCGGAAGGAAGACATGTTTGAATCATACAATTAAGAGGCACTCTTAACTAGTTGCAAGTTCAATAATGTATTTCTACAAATCATTATCAAACAACTAGAAGCTCAATGTATGGTGCAGGCAACCTCTCAAAATAATCCTCATTTCAACACCTTCAATCTTGGAGTGAAGAATCACATGAATTGTTCTTATGGAGCTAATCCGAATCAAGCATTTCCTCAAGATCAACATTTTGAAGATCACCTTGAATCTTTTGAAGATACTCTTATCTTAGCCATGAAGATGACTCAAAGCAATTTTGAGGTGATGAAGGCAAACCAAGAAGTGTCAAGCGAACGTCATAAAGCCTCCATCAAAAATCTCGAAAACCAAATGGGTCAACTAGCAAGGCAAGTATCTGCTCTACAAACTCAAAGTGGTTTTTGTGGAAACACCACGGATCCTCGTAATGAAAGTTGTAATTCCATTAATTTGAGGAGTAGAGAAGTTTCATCACAGAAAGTAGTGGAGAATCCTAAGAAGGATGAGAGTAAAAATGGTGTAGTTGAAGAGATGAGGGATGGTGTAGTTGAAAATAGAAAAGAAATTAAGAAAGAAGAAAAAAGTAAGGAAGAAAAAGCTTATGAGGGTGAAGTTGAAAAGATAGTGGAGAATGAGTCTAGTGCTAAGAAAGACAAGAAACCTCTTGTGAAGGGCCTCAAGTTTCAAGTTCCTTCACCATATGCTAGAATGCCTTATCCTAGGTTGAAGGAGGTCAAGAACCAAGACCTTGAAGTTTGTGGAGTGGTATCCGAATGTTTCAAAGTGGAAGTGCTAGAGGAAGTGGTAAAAGATGAGAAAGAAGAAGAGTGGGATCATGAGATTGAAATATTTCTTCAAAACTTGGATAACCCCCTAGAAGAGGAGAAAGAGCCAAAGGCAATAAAAAAGCCACCGGAATTGAAAGAACTTCCTCCTAAATGGAAGTATGTGTTTTTGGGTGGCGACTCTAGGAAACCCGTGATCATAAGTGATTTGCTCACTCCACTAGAAGAGAATGACTTGTTAAAAGAAGCGGAGAAAGTGAATGACGACCTAGGATGGGTCTTGGATGGTGTGGTTCCTATCTATTGTTTGCACATGGTGGCCAAAGAAGAAGAGCCCGATCCGGTTGTCAATCCTCAAAAGTCTTCCACTTCAACATTGAAAGCTTCGATGAAGAAAGGCTCTAAGAAATCTCCATCACGGTCTAGTAAGAAGGAAAGAACCAATTTGAAGACCAAAGGAAAAGATCTCAAGAGTGATTCGGGAAGTGTGAAATCATTACTTATTGATATTAATATGGCTCCTTTGAAGGAAGAGAACAAGAGGAGCCGGGTTGAATCAAAGTTGAAGTATCCTCCCTAACTTGTGATGATGAAGCGTCAAGCTAATGACGAGAAAGAAGCGCTTCATGGGAGGCAACCCATGAGTTTACGGTCTTTTCTTCCCTTTCACTCTTATGCTACTTTATGAATAATTGTTTGATGTTCCTTTGAATTGGCTGGATGAATGTACTTTAAACTCTGAATTTGAATCTTCTTTTGTATGATTGTGGAACGGTTTTTACCTTTAGAGTTTGTTTCAATACTTTGGCATGTTCCTTCTAGTTACTTGAGTATCAATTGCATGATTTTCTCCGTGTGTAATTTGTGAAACCTGCAGTGCAATAGCTTGTTACACTCATGTGATCAAGAGGCAAAGGAAGGGAACGCACACTTTTTGACCGGTTCTTTGATTCGACCCAACCGAGAGGTATTGAGCCAAACACTTCTTTTTCTTCTATGTGTGATATCCACTCATGTATTGTCTCTCGATTTTGCTTGTCGTCTTTTTATTTGATTGGTACTTTTGTAGCACACACGAGGCATTTTCCTTGGTACCTTTGAGCCTTTCTATCCACCCTTACATATAATTATCCTTTGCTTAACCAATTTGAGCTGAAAAAGAAAATGTATTTTGCACAACCTTAAGAACATTTTGAAGAAAAAAAAAGGAATGACTTTCTTGGAGGTTAGGCACCTAATTAGTGGTTGATGCGCATTGCTCACCACTAAGTTTGGGGTTGCTCTTTGGAATTAGCAACAAATTAAGTTTGGGGTGAGGGTACTAGAGAACTTATAAAAGTTTTGATTGAAAAATTTCAAAAATTGCAAGGCAAAGAAGAAAAGGAAATAAATAGTAAGAAAAAAGAGAATGCAAAATGAAAAAAAAAATAAGATGAATGAATGTGAAAAACCAAACAAAAAATATAGATAAGAAGTGATAGCCTTGAATTCAAAAGAATTGCAAAACTTTGTTTGATGATTTGAAAAAGTTCTCTAGTCCACTATATTTCAAAAGGGGTTTGGTTTATGAAAATGTTCTTTGACTAATAGGGGGATCTAACTCCAAGTTTTTCTACTACTTATCCCAAAATGTCACCATCCACCCCTAGCCAAGCCACGTTATAACCCTAAAAGACCTCTAATGTGTGTGCACAAAGTGAACCGAATGAATTCTTAGACTACTTGCAAAATTATTGTTGACTTGCATTGATGTGTTGATTTGAGTGAAGTACCAAAAACTGAAGAGTGCATGTGATTAGTGTGATGAAATCATAAGAGCCTTGGTCGGAAAGTGTGAACTACTTGAAAATGTCTTGCGGGAACGATTGTGCAATTGAGCATTGTTTGCAGGTGGATCATTGATCATCAGGTGATTCTCACGTATGTATGATTCGAGTGAATTTAAGGAAAATGCCAAGGTCTTGACACAAAAGCTTGAGGTAAAAGTTGTTTCCTTGAGGACAAGGAAAGGTTTAAGTTTGGGGTTGTGATGACGAATCGTCACACTCTCTAATCCATGCCTATTTTAGCAACATTAGATGCATTTTAGTAGGTTTTTAGCAATAAATATAAGAGAAATCTAACCATAAGCTTGATTACTTGTTTTGCAAGAAAACAGGAAAAATTGCAGGAAATGGATGATTTTCACTACGCTGGGGGCGTAGCCCATCACGCGCCGCGTGATGGAGATCACAGGGAGCCAAGATTTTTACTCTGATCACGCGGGGCGTGATACCTGACCACGCGCGGCGTGATGCTCTGATCAAAAAGAAGATTGCTCTCTGACTTGATCACGCGCCGCGTGATACCGTTATCCCGCGCGGCGTATTTGATGGATTCTGCATAATTCTGTTTTCTGGTTGGAAAATTCTGCAATTTTGATCTACATTCTGGGTTTGGAAACTTCAAGATTGGGATTCAAGACTCCAGAGGATAGCTCCAAGCACATCGATAGCATGGATTCACAAGCCATGACGTTGAAGCTAGGACGCGAACGAAGGGCGATGAGGAGCTAAGCTTCTTTGGAGGTAGGATCTAGGATAGCTTAGGATGTAGATGAATCTCATGTAATCTGCTTAATTGTAAGAACTTACTCTGTTAATAGTGTTTACTTAATGCAATTCGTCTCTTAATGCTTTATGATCCTTCATTAGTGTTGTAATGATTTTGAGTTAAGTCACGTGCGAGAGTATTGATTTAATTTCTGAACTGAATTGCATTGAGCACTCGAGTGTCTCCGGTCGAGAGATTGAGGCATAGAGTGTAGCGAACGATTGACGCGCGTTAATATCATTCGTTGTAGGTAGCTTCCGCCCGAGAGATCGGGGGAGTATCGACAACGAATAGAGTGGATTTTGACAAGAGATTGCGATTCACTAATTTGTCGATCTAGTTGTGAACACTTGAGTAAATTCCTATGATTTAGTAGATTGCATGTGGTTTAGCTATAGACTAGGTGATTCCGATGATTCTACCTCGCTTTTCCATTATATCAAAGCACTTTTTCTAACAATTCATCACTCAACATACCCCCAATTTATGTGTATTTCTTGCATAATGTTTATGAGCACTATTCGACTAGTTTAATCACACAATCCCTGTGGATCGATATTTTTATTACTACGTGGTAATTCGTTCACTTGCGAAATAATCCATCAGTTTCCATTTCTCCTCCACCCCTTTTGTTGATTTGTGATTTTGGAAGTGGGTCTTTGTTAAAGCTTGAAATGGTGATTGTAACTTGTTTTGTTTCAGGATTTGATTTCGAATTTTGAAGTGGCAATAGCTTTATATCAATCCTCAAATATGGGAAGCCAAGATGGTAAGGGTTATTATTCTTCTTGTATTCATTTATGCCTTCCAACTGTTTGATTATATTCATTAAAAATCGTAACTGTTTCAAATACCAATTTGAGTTGTATCCCAAGTGAAACTCGCTGTCATATTGGTGCTGAATGTATCAAAATTGCAAATACATCCCTAGTGCCCTCTTTTGTTAGTAATTTTATGGACTAAATTGACTAACCAAAAACACATTTGGTTTCAGTTTGATTTCCTTCACCCCTTCACATATAAGGTAAATTGAAACTTGCAATTCAATTTTGTATCTAAGAGTTTACCTCATCTTATTATGTTTTCTCTTGTTGTTATGATGATTTGTGGTTATATTTCAAGGAATGTTTGTAAGTGTAGTTATAACACAAGTGCTTATGTATAAATTTTCATAAGCTATGTTGGAGAATTTATGATTTGTGGCTACATTTCAAGTAATGTTTGTGAATGTGGTTATGATACAAGTGCTTATGTATTAGCTATTCAAACAATTTTTGTATAAGCTATAAGATGTTTTCATAAGCTATCATGGAAAGTTTATGGAAATAAGCTGAAAAACAATTCTTTGGTATGTTGCAGGGGCCATTAGCTTGGGCTTTGATAGTTTGGCGTTGCAATTTGACGTTGCAGGGGCCATTAGTGTTCTCATCCATCTTTTACCTGGTACGTTTTGGCAGTATATGTAATAATAGGGGAGCATCCATGATAATTTGTAGGTATTCTTTCATTTCTTTTTTTCTTTTGTATGCTATGAATTAGTTGGAGTTTGGAACTGAATTGGATCAAATGTGAGGCCAACTTCACCTTGGATGCCTTTTCCAATTTTGATTACTTGAAATGCAGGGGCCTTGGTTGCCATTTATAAAAGTAAAATTGCAATGGTTGTTTTTATTAGGCATTGTCTCATTTGCATTTAGGACATGGATTATTAGTTGTCTTCTAGAATAGCACGCCTTCACCAAAATTAGTAACTTAGAACCGTTGGATGAAGATGAGACAATTCATATTATCCCTTGGTTGGCTAGCTTATTTCCTGCACAAGGTGCTAGGTTTGTTGCTTGAAAGCTGTGATTTCAAGGTGCCAGCTAGCAACCTAAAGCTTATTAATCAAGCTTAAAACAGAAATTTGGTAATATTATGCAAAAACAGACACAAGCTGCATGCAGAGGTATCTGCCAAGTTTCTCAAAATATTATCCTACTAGTTCTCTATTGAAGGAAAACTTAAACATGAGAAGACTCGTGAGTTCTTTTATATGCTCTTTTATATGCTGTCACAGGTTAACTTGCTCGGGAAGTATACGAGGGATTGCGGCAAGAGGCTTCTAGTCTGATCATTCAGAGGTGTTTTCGCATGCATATTGCTAGGAAGGCATACAATGAATTGTACAGCTCAACTATTTCTATTCAAATTGATATGCGAGGGATGGCCGCTCAATGAAATGTTTTAAAGTTGTTAAACAATTTGGTTTGTCTCAACATATTCTAGTTTCAATGTTTGTTTTGTGGCAATTGGAAATTGGTCCCATTGAACTTTCAAAACTAGAATATTAAATTTTTTAAATGTTATCTAGAGAAAGTGGTCTTCTGATCTTCAGCTTCAATAACTAATGTATTTGTATTTTAAATTTCAGGTTTGCTTGGACATATTTCTTGCAGAAGATCTCCTTTTGACATTTGTAGTTGTCAGGTAAATGAATTTACCTTATATGTGAAGGGGTGAAGGAAATCAAACTGAAACCTAATAGAAGAAGTAAAATTAGAGCAAAATAAGTAGGGGGTTATAAATTATTAGTTAAGAGATTCATTAAGATGACAACTTTTAGGTTTAAAAGCATACAACGAAAAGCAACTGACCACCAATAAAATCCCCAAAATTACAAAAAACCAAGCACATAAAAGAACCGTGTCCTCAGAGACGGACGGTATAAAGCTTCATTTCATGTCTTTAGGTTCAGAAGCAATTTTTAAACAATTACCAAGAACTAGAAAGTAACCAAGCCTGAACAAGCTAATTTTTTATATTGGATGTCCATTCTACCTTAATTACCACCCCTCAATGCAAGCACCAAGTGAAGCACGGAACCACCCTCAATGTTGTACTCTTTAGCTGTTTTATCATCAGCAAGCTGCTTACCAGTATATATGAGCCTTTGCTGCACAGGTGGAATTCCCTCCTTTTCTTCAACACGTTCCTTGATACGATCAATTGTATCAGTTGGCTCAATGTCAATTTCAATCTCTTTTCCAGTTAAAGTCTTCACTTTAATCATGGTTCCTCCCCTGAGCCTTAGGACCAAGTGAAGCGTTGATTCCTTTTGAATGTTATAATCAGCAAGAGTGCGGCCATCTTCCAGCTGCTTACCAGCAAAAATCAACCTCTGCTGGTCAGGAGAGATCCCTTCCTTGTCCTGGATCTTGGCCTTGACGTTGTCGATGGTGTCGCTGCTCTCAACCTCGAGAGTGATAGTCTTTCCGGTCAAAGTTTTGACGAAGATCTGCATCTTGTTTTCCTCTTTTTCTCGGTTTTGGGAGAAAGTGAGAGCGCGAGAGAAAGAGGGACAACACAAGAGTTTGTAATGTAATGTAATGCGTTTTAAAAAAATAAGTAAAATTAGGAAAAAATCGAAAGGAAATCATATGAGGGAAATCAAAACGGAAACCTAATTGCTGTGAGTCTTTGAAGCTTAGAGACGATGAGTCTTACATAGTTTATTGGAGGGTTAAGATTTATCTGGTGAGTTAATAATGCGGCTGATTTATTTAATTTTATTTTGGACTGTTTTGAACTTGGTTGCCAATACTTTTGTCCCTTCTTAATTAGGATGGTTTTATGAAGATCGAGGTGTTCGTTGATTTTGCAATGTTGTTCGAGGTGTTCGAGATGAAGATCCTAAAGGGAAAGAAATGGAGAGAGCATTGATGAGGTTACTTGGAAATTCAACATCACTCGCTTCCTGTTGTTTTCATTGGTGGTAAATTAGTTGGTTCTATGGATAGAGTTTTGGCTTTTCATATTAATGGGCTGTCTGCTTGGAATTAGACTTGGAATTAATTAGTGATAATGTTAAGCATTGACTTTTAATGTGTTGAATGTAACTTGTTGGCTTTGTTAGAATTGACAATGACTTGTGGAAAATAATATTCGGAATTATGTCAATTTTCTTTTGCGTTATTAGCTACTAGTAATTTCTAGGTTGTATAATTTCTGCGCCGGAAAAGTGTAGGCCATATAATTAATATGGCACATGTACAGGAAGCTACAAAAAAACGAGAAAAAAAATAAAACTAACATACCACTACTGATATTTATAATAAACAGACGTGAAAACTACACATACCACTACGGGTAAAAGTAATGACCCGTAGTGGAATCCCCAATTCTTTAAAAAAAAACTGGAAAACCATACATACTACTACGGATATGTGTAAATACCCGTAGTGGAAAGTCCATGATTTATATTAAAAAATTGGAAACCATACATACTACTACTGGTATTCTGTATAACCGACGTGAAAAACCAATATTTCACTACGGATATTTGGTAAAACCGACGTGGAAAGTTCATAATTTTAAATAAAAATTACTGAAGAAATTAGGATACCACGTCGGGTATTAAACGACCCGACGTGGAAAGTATAGACTTACAACGACGACTGCATTTACTACTGGCCACCACCCAACGTGGAAAGTCCCTTTGGCCAGTAGTGGAAACCCCTTTCTGCACTAGTGTTTCATGATATTTTATCTTGGTAATATATCAGTAAAGTACTCACAATGTTTCTAATATTTAGTTATGACATAATGTGCTACTCATGAAGTCCTTAATTGATCCATAATACTAATAAGGAAAATGGGAATGTTACATCTTTAATTAAATATGCTCCCACTATTTTACTCAAATCAAATGACCTTTCCAACTAACGATATCGGCCGAAAATCATTCAACCGTTGGGGGCTATCAACCTTTGGAATCAACGCAATGAAAGTAGAATTGAAACCCTTAGACAATTTACCGTTCCGATGAAAATCTAAAATAAAGCGCATAACATCTCCCCGAAGCTCAGCCCAAAAGTCTTTAATGAAACCAAAATTTATCCCGTCAGGCCCGGGACTCTTAAAACTATCACAATCCCACACAGCGGATTTCACCTCAAGTTCCGTAAACGGTTTGATGAGGCTACCACTCTCTAAATGATTCAACCTTTTAAATTGAAGATTGTCCACCCCCGGCCTCTCCACACCATAAGACTTAAAATGGGACGCAAAATGAGAAAACACAGCCTGCCGAATAGGACTGGCTCCCTCCAAAGTAACCCCTCCCACTTGAATTACAGAGATAGCATTCCGTCGACGACGCTCCGTCAGGACCGAATGAAGGAACTTAGAATTAGAATCCCCTTCCTTGAGCCACATCATACGAGATTGTTGCCAACTAATACTAGTATGCAAACGCGACAACGAGTGAATATCCCCTTCCTTGTTCTTCAACTAAAATTTGTTGTATTGTCAATGAAATGTCTTGTAGTAGTAGAATTTGAGAATAGGTTTTAAATTCTTATATTGTTTTTTTAAAAAAAATTGACTTTTAGAAACATATTTTTTATGAAAATTTATATCATATGTTTCAAATGATAATATATTGTACAATAGATGATAGAAATATGAACCGTTAATTGAATGTAAAAGTTGAATTCACATATCAAGGAATTATTTTATTTAGGGGAGTTGTCCAAATAAGTCGTTTTATGGATCTGATAATTGTAGAACAAGGAGCTACCATTTTTGTGGCAATTGTTTCATTAGCTTGGGCATTTGTTGTTGTCCAACAAATTTTCATGTGTTATCAAGGAAATATTTTGCAGTCGCATAATTTGAGAGCGTTGTTTTAAATTCTTACATTTTTGTTTTAAGTTGTGAGCTTTAGAAACATTTTTGTTGTGACAATTTCTATCATAGGTTTGAAATGACAATATCTTATATTTTAGATTATATTTCTAATAAATTTGAATTGATTGTTGTAGAAGCTGATTTGAAAATGCCAACATAATCATATAATTGTTTCAATCATTTTAAAACAACGGGCTTCAATTTTGGTGGCCACTGTTATCAAGGCACGCCCTATTGTTGTTGTTCACCCAACGTTTGAGATATTTATGTTTGATAGTTGCACTTTTTGAAATGTTTGCACCTTTTGAAAAGATAAGTTGAAAAATCAATATTGTAATTTCAATTAAAAATAATATTACTATGGTTTATATTTTTAATCAAGTGCTATATTTTATCATTATTATAGAATTTAATTGTGACCACATAGAAATAACATAGAAAAAAAATAAGCAAAAGAAGAGATGATTTTCTCAAAACAACTCAACTAAACTTAGGTTTACTCTTTTTGTTCCATTAAGTAAAATTTAATCTTTATTTAAATTTCCCAAAAAACAACAACATTTTTATTCCGTAAAAAAAATAAATTATATTTTTCAATTCTACGCTATATATTTGTTTACTTTTATGTGAAAATGTATTGATAAATATATTAAAAATATATACAAAACAATAACTTTAATAAAACAATTTTATGGTGTAAATCAACTTAATATAGAAGGATATTAGAATTATGTTATTATAATAAAGAAGTATATCGAATTATGTTATTCGATAAAGACGTATAATAAGGTATTGTGTTATCTTAATAAAGAAGTAATGTTGGATAGTGTTCCACATTAGTAAAGGAAGAGCTTAATGCTAATTAAAATGATTGTGTGAGACTATTCATGAAAACATACATGAATTCATAAATTATATTAGGGATATTGGATATTAAAATAAAGAAGGATATTAGATTATATTTGAAATTCCTGGCACACAGTGGACAGGTGTTGATCAAGGTGTATCAACACTTGTCTGTTGTAGACAGATGTTGTTACCGGTGCGCCAACACTTGTCTATAAACAGAGCACTTAACATAAAACAATAAAAACAGTAAAGTAAATAACACACAAGAGTTGTTAACCCAGTTCAGGCTGTTCAGCCAACCTGCCTACTCTGGGGGATACCAATCCAGGAATGAAGTCCACTATCAGCAGTATTACTTCGAAGCTAAACTCACCCGTTTACAACTTCTCACTTAATCACTACCCAATGACACTTCTACCTAGGAACTCCTAGATATGAGACCCCGTCCCAATTCCCACCTTAACAACACACTCAGCGTTGTTATCAACTTCAACGATTACAAAAGGTGGAGACACACTCCTATGAAAACTAAGATTCACTCTTGCTTAAAAGCTTGCGAGCAAATCACACAACACACTAGAACAATCTCCGTACTTCAAAGCTTGGGAGAAGTTCACAATTACAACTCAGTAAAACACAGGTCCTAAGCTTGCATCAATGAGATACAAGAAAGGCTCACAATTAACACTCTAAAACCCTAATAACACACGCTTTGTAAGAACACGGTTTTAGATGCTTGAAACCATATGCTTGCCTTCGTATTTATAGTAGTAGAATGACTTGGGCTTCAAGACAAAATTAGGGCTTCTAGAATTGCGGCAGCAGTGATATATTTTTGAAAACAATAGTTATATTTTTGAAACACGAAAATATATTTTCCAAAAATATAATTCCTTTGGAAAATAAAACTAGGGTTTGGCTGCCTCCTGAAACACATTAAACATGTGCGCCTTCCTCTGTAAGAAACCATGAAACAATTCTTCAAACAGATCTTCAAAAGATTGAGTAGAAAATAATAACAGCTAGCTGGCGCGCGCAGATACTGAGTCAGGTGTTGTTCCAAAGTGTACCAACATTTGTCACAACACTTGGGGTCAGCACATTTGTCTCAACACTTGGCTAAAATATGTTTTTGCAAAATGTAGCCAATATACAAAAACCCAACAATCTCCCCCTTTGGCAAATTTTGGCTAAAACAATATTAGACCAGTATATAGAGAGATGCAGTATTACCTTTCCTTCGAGTTAACATGATCACACAACTAGGAAAGATGGTAACACATAATAATACTACTTCCAAGAGATTTAAGTAGCATCAGAGGAAATGCAACAACGGAATAAAAACACGACTAGCCTCATGGAACAACACAAGGGAGAAATAAACTCCCATAGTAGATGCTAAGAAGTAGGAGAAATAAACTCCTAAGTTAAAGCGCATCCATTCATAATAGAAACAACAGGAAAAATAAATTCCCATAAAACATCTGAGAAAAATAAATTCTCAGTCATAGTGGATAGTGGACTCAATAGTCAGGTGCCATAACACTTGGCACAACATTTGTCATCAACTCAATAGTCAGGTGCCATAACACTCACACTCCCCCTGAATTCATGCATACAATCATCAGATAGAGAAAGAATATTCACTACTCCCCCTCAGTACATGCATATTACTCACACTCCCCCTCAATACGAGCATACGAAAAAACAGTCACCAGATGTGGGAACATCTGTCCACACACTTGTCACACATACACACTACTCCCCCTTTTTAGCCACAATTTTGACAAACATCATGCATAGGAAAACATAGAGTACCAGACAAGAGAATATCAATGTGCACATATTACAGACCATAGGCACGCACAGGGGTGCTAGAAATCCAGGGCCAAGCCCACAAAAGATGCGGAGAACAAAAGTAGTGGAAGGAAAACATGCGAGCTTTTATCCACAATACCGTAACCAAACTCCAATAGTGTAGCATGAAGATCATAATTCATAAGGCATAAATTTATACTATCTTCATCACATCAACCACATAGTGCACGGAGCTACTACAACCGAAGATAATACAATGGGATACATACCTCATCATATATAAATCAGTAGTGGAGGAACCATATCATATCCACCACATCAGACATTTCCCCCTTGTTTGCACATCATGAAAGAGACATCATCTAAGAAGGAACACTTACATGTCATATTTCTTCCTATCAGGTGACATAATATCAAGGACATCTAGCTCAGAGTTACACACACACAGATGAAGATTATCCAGTTTCATCTTCAAGAGGCATATACCAAATCCATCTTCAACAATCACATAAGAACTTCAAACCAGAAGTTTAAAAAAAACAGGTCTGAAACAATCACATATACTAGTAGTAATCACCTCTGAATATCACATATCTGAGCACATTCAGAACATAAGAATTTTCATCTGCTTCATAGTGAGAGTACCAACCATTGGCTGAGCAGATGTACCTACACATGGTACAACATTTGTCTCTGGTGTCATAGATGTATCAACATCTGACACAGCATTCGTCTTAGGGACGAGTTCCACGAGTGAATCAGCAGCAACTCACTTGTGGTTTTAGTGGAAGCACCAACATCATAATTAACAATAGCAGGGGGACACAAGAGAATCAACTATCAGTAGTTGATCAACTTTCAATACCAAAGAACAATAATCTTTTGCTTCAAAGAATAATAACTCCTCCTTGCTTAAACTAACTAAAATGCTCATCCTAGGTAATTTGGATGACGCTCCAAAGTACAGATAACAATTAACCATTGAACATAAGTTGAAACAGCTCCAATGTTCATAATCCCTTGAAGTGCTTTTTACTACAACAGAACAAGAGTTCCATGCTCTCATAGACTTGATGATATCAAGTTAGAGTAAACAACCTCCATCCCGTTTCAGAGAAATACCACCATTCATATTGAGAAAAATAAATTCTCAATATAAAGATGTCAAGACATTGAGTCTGACATGTCTTCAAGGTCTTCCAGCTTCAGATTAAGGACTCCCCCTTAATAACTGCATAATCTGCTGGTCAGATATTCCAACATTTGGGAGGACATCAGTCCCCTTCTCAAGGAATACACAAAGAGATCCTTTATCAAAGCCACTGGAGGTTGACTTTTAGGATTAGAAGCAAAAATAAATTGCTCATAAGTTCATTCAGATCTCTCTTCAACAAACTTCATATATGAGTGCCTTTATGAGTGGACTTGAGATCACCCTCAAGTATCGCTGGCATCTCCAATAAGTTAGTTGAACCTCTCTAGAGGATAACAAAGTGTTGCACACTCAAAACCACCAGGAGTTTTCCATCATGTATATATGCAGCGGAATTCACACCAGACAACTCATCAATAAACTTCAGGCACAACATAATGACCTATGCACAAACTCCACATTCTAGGTGCACCAGGTTAATATAGGTTTGAAAATAAATCAAACCATACAACAAATCATCACCAAAGCTACACGCCTGAATAATAATGGGCAGGTCTATTACACAACCTGTCATGAATAGTCCATCCTCTTATTCAACCAATATGAACTTCTTTAAGTTCAAACAACTTTTCTCATTAGATGGGGAATTAACATCAGTGTGTTCGTCAGACACTTCTTCCTTATTATCAGTCATCACCTGGCCATTTTCATTTCCAGGAACAATCACATGATCGGGGACTTTAGGAACAATTTCACCCTGTTTATTCTCTCGGGCCAAAGATGTGTCAACATCTTGCACAACATTAGTCTCAAGAACGATTTTCTTGAACCAATCAATCTCATAGTCAATCATGACTTTACCAGAAGCACCAACATTAACTGTAGAAGAAGAATTCATATCACATTTCCCTTGATTAGCGTGCACCATACAATGGAGAGAGGGAAAAGAGGCGGTTGCACGCGTTACATGCAGTAATTGCTACAATTCTTTAAATAGGCAAATACTTAGCTTGCCCCTTAACTTTCCAGATTGAGCTTCTTCTTTCAAATTCTTGAGAATTACATATGTAGATCTTCTTATGGTAACTCCTTGGTCAGGATTTCTAATAAACATTTCTTTTGAGTGGTTCTTCTGAACTTTGATTGATGGACCTTTGTTTGTTGGGACATTAACTGGTTCAGAATTAGATACTTCAGAAATATATACATCTAGGTGCTGGTCAGATGTTGCTGCATTAGTCTCTACATCTGTCACCTTCAACATTTGTTCCATCCATAATAATTGTGAGCAACTGCTACCAGATGCTATATATTTAGCCTCAGCTGTGGATAGAGACACACTATTCTGCTTCTTACTAAACCAAGATACGAGATTACTTCTTAAGAAGAAACATGCTCCTGAAGTACTTTTTCTATCATCGGCTCTTCCTTCCCAATCTGCATCACAATAACCAACTAAGGTAGAATTATTACCATGAGAGTATAATATCCCATAGCCACAAGTTCCATTCACATATTCGGTAGGTTTCAGATGTGTAGGTGCAGGTGTCCTTTTGTGACTCCTACCTTCCATACCAAACTTCTTTACAATGTTTCTTGCATGTTTCTCTTGAGAAATAAGTATAGTGTCTTCCATTTGTTTTATCTGAAGACCTCCAAGGCTTTCAACTTGCATAGGACTCATCAAGTCCATGTGTAGTAGCTCAAGAACTCTAGAAGTGGACAGATGTTGCAGCTTTTGGTGCGACACTTTGGTTTGCTTGTCAATCTGACATTCGGTATAGATGTTGCCTTCCTCTATCTGTACGTTTGGTAAGCCTCTGATAGTTTCCTCAGATATAGCTCTCTTCATACTCTTCAAGTTAAGATATCCTAGTTTTTGGTGCCACAACTTAACCTCATCTTCTTTAGTTAAGAGACATGTAGATACATTAGCTTCTTCTAGAGGGACCCACAAGTAGCAATTATCCTTCGATCTAACACCCTTCATCAGGATGTCACCTTCATCATTGCTAACAAGACATTCATTTTTTGTAATGTTGACTTGCATGCCTTGATCACATAGTTGGCGTATACTAATTAGATTAGCAGTTAGCCCTTTTACAATAAGAACATTTTCAAGTTTAGGTAGACCATTGTCAATCAGCCTTCCTATACCTTTAATTTCTCCTTTAGCTCCATCTCCGAATGTTACAAAACTTGTTGCATAGGATTTTATATCCATCAAATATTTTTCAACACCGGTCATATGTTTAGAACAACCACTATCAAAGTACCAATCTTCTTTTGATGAGGCTCTAAGGGAAGTGTGAGCAATCAAGCTTTTCTCACAACTTTCAGCTGCACAACCCTTGGTGTTGGTTACATCAACCTTTTGTTTCCACTCCTTCTTTGCATTAGTTATGGATGGATCAAGTTTCTCTTGAATAGTTTCATTTGGATACCCATATAACTTATAGCAGTAAGGACTTATGTGCCCCTTTCTTCCACAGTGATGACATCTCCATGAACGATATTTGCTTTTATGCCTTGGTATAAATCTAGGATTCTGCCTTCTTTGACGATGTGAAGCCATATGTGGTAACACTTGTCTATGTGTAGTATGATGTCCGGTGGACAAGTGCGGTGACATTTTTCCATACATTGTTGGAGAGGGTTGCTTACTTATCTCAGGCATATATTTTCCATCTTTGTTGTAATCCTTAATTCTATTAACGCTTTTATACTCATACCCAATACTCAAGATGAGAGTTCAATTCAGTTACCTCTTCATTCAGCTTAGATATTTCTGCTAGTTGCTCAAGCTTATTTGTTTCCAGATTGGCGATGATTGCCTTCTGCTCCTCAATTGTTTTCAACCCTTCTTCACACTTAACACCAATCTCAGAGATATTTGTTAGATTGACAATTCTTTCAGTTTGCAACTTTGAGATTGTCTCCTTTTGTTTTTCTGAGATTCTGCAGACTTCTTCACTCCTTAGACACAACTCCTTGTATGATTCAGCAAGTTCATCAAAGGTCAGCTCTTCATCACATGATTCAGTGTCAGATGTGCATACACCTGTCAGTGCATGAATAGACTTTGCAGTATCAGCTTCTCCTTCAGAATCCTCATCTGACCATGGAACAGTTAACCCCTTTTTCTGTTTATTCAAGAAGGTTGCACATTCAGTTCTAATGTGTCCATACCCTTCACATTCAAGACATTGGACACTTTTATTAAGAGTTGTCTTCTCATCTGACATAGGTTTTCTGAAATTTCTGTAAGTGTTGCGACCAGTGTCAGCTGCACTTGTCTTTGGATGTTTGTCCATTATTTTTAGCACCTTATTAAATTGTTTTCCTAGAAGAACCATTGCATCAGAGATGCTATTCTCAGACTCCGTGTCACTCTGTTGATCTTCTTCCTCAGCATTCGAGACAAAGGCAATGCTCTTGGTTTTCTTATCCATCCTTTCATTTGTAGCCACCTCGTAAGTTTGTAATGAACCAACCAGTTCATCCAGCTTCATTTCTGTGATATCTTTGGCTTCTTCTATAGCTGTGACCTTTATATCAAACTTCTTAGGTAAAGACCTAAGCATCTTCCTTACCAGCTTTTCTTCAGGTATCTTTTCACCCAAGGCATCAAACTGATTATCATAGTCAAGTATGGTCATGTGAAATTCCTGAATGGTTTCATCATCATTCATTCTTAGATTCTCAAACTTAGTGGTTAGGAGTTGTAGCCTTGACATCTTCACTTTAGAGGTACCTTCATGAACAGTTTCAAGGATGTTCCAAGCTTCCTTAACAGAGACACACTTTTTGATGAGTCTGAAAATGTGCTTGTCAACACCATTATACAATGCGTATAATGCTTTTGAGTTTGCAAGAGCAAGCGCATCCTCTTCTTTGGACCATTCTTCATCAGGTTTCAACTCAAGAGTTGGTTTACCATCTTTGTCCATTTTCACAGGTGGTGTCCACCCTCTCAGAACTGCTTTCCATGTCTTGCTATCAATTTGTTTTAGGAAAGCCATCATACGAGACTTCCAATAGTCATAATTTGAAGCACCAACCAGAAGAGGTGGTCTAGTGACAAGCCCTCCTTCTTTGTCCATACTTGCCAGAAAAAGTTTCCCTGGAGCTCACCCTAAAATTCAGAACAGGGTGCCTGCTCTGATGCCAATTGAAATTCCTGGCACACAGTGGACAGGTGTTGATCAAGGTGTATCAACACTTGTCTGTTGTAGACAGATGTTGTTACCGGTGCGCCAACACTTGTCTATAAACAGAGCACTTAACATAAAACAATAAAAACAGTAAAGTAAATAACACACAAGAGTTGTTAACCCAGTTCAGCTAACCTGCCTACTCTGGGGGATACCAATCCAGGAATGAAGTCCACTATCAGCAGTATTACTTCGAAGCTAAACTCACCCGTTTACAACTTCTCACTTAATCACTACCCAATGACACTTCTACCTAGGAACTCCTAGATATGAGACCCCGTCCAAATTCCCACCTTAACAACACACTCAGCGTTGTTATCAACTTCAACGATTACAAAAGGTGGAGACACATTCCTATGAAAATTAAGATTCACTCTTGCTTAAAAGCTTGCGAGCAAATCACACAACACACTAGAACAATCTCCGTACTTCAAAGCTTGGGAGAAGTTCACAATTACAACTCAGTAAAACACAGGTCCTAAGCTTGCATCAATGAGATACAAGAAAGGCTCACAATTAACACTCTAAAACCCTAATAACACACGCTTTGTAAGAACACGATTTTAGATGCTTGAAACCATATGCTTGCCTTCGTATTTATAGTAGTAGAATGACTTGGGCTTCAAGACAAAATTAGGGCTTCTAGAATTGCGGCAGCAGTGATATATTTTTGAAAACAATAGTTATATTTTTGAAACACGAAAATATATTTTCCAAAAATATAATTCCTTTGGAAAATAAAACTAGGGTTTGGCTGCCTCCTGAAACACATTAAACACGTGCGCCTTCCTCTGTAAGAAACCATGAAACAATTCTTCAAACAGATCTTCAAAAGATTGAGTAGAAAATAATAACAGCTAGCTGGCGCGCGCAGATACTGAGTCAGGTGTTGTTCCAAAGTGTACCAACATTTGTCACAACACTTGGGGTCAGCACATTTGTCTCAATACTTGGCTAAAATATGTTTTTGCAAAATGTAGCCAATATACAAAAACCCAACAATATTTATCCGATAAAGAAAGATATTAGAGGTGAGATACTCTAATAAAGAAGATGGTAACACATGCATTAGATATGTCTAGGGTGACATAGCTTGAGTTATGGCATTAGATTGCATTAGGATTATGTGTACATTACGTGATAATTGGTGTGTGACACATATCTGCAACTTGTGATGAATTGTCTATACTTGCTAAATGATGTGTTGATTACAATTATATTGTAATCTATAATTGATTGAAGTGTTAGATGTTTTGTTAATTCTAAATGACACTTCTATGTGTTGATACCTAATAATATTATAATTGAACTAAGATTGAGAATGTATGCTTGTGATGCTTTATTGTTTATAAATGATGTTCTGATTACAATTATCTTGTAATCTATTATTGATTGAAGATATTAATGTATATCTGTGAGTTAGAATATGCATGATAATAATGATGAAGTGTGAGTATATTTTTCACACTAGTATTGGTATGTTTAGGTTATCTAACTCTCCGTTTTGTGTATATGACTGGTTTGGGACCAGATTTCACAGGTTATATGTTTATCGCTGTTGAGTCGTCGGTGAAGCTCCGTGTAATATCCCAATATTTTAATATGTCTTATTTATTTATTTTGTTAAATCAATTTGGTATGATAATTATAAATATGAATTCTTAGCATAATTAATTATTTTGATAAGTTTTTACTTTCAAAAAGATGTATTTTTATTATCAAAAAA
Organism: Trifolium pratense; assembly: GCF_020283565.1. Classification (NCBI taxonomy): domain Eukaryota; kingdom Viridiplantae; phylum Streptophyta; class Magnoliopsida; order Fabales; family Fabaceae; genus Trifolium; species Trifolium pratense. The sequence continues at coordinate 51,365,916 of NC_060063.1, forward strand.
AAAAGATGTATTTTTATTAATTAATAAGTCATGATATATTTTATGAGTCATTCTATATTTAATATTTTATAATATGTGTTTTTATTCTATTCTATTTCCATCTAATTATTTGTGTGAGTAATATAGTGAGAAATATCAAGAGACATAGAAGTTCATCTTGAGAATGTATCTAGGCAAGAGTAACTAATGCCATTAAGACAATTGGGCAATATACACTTATTCTTGGAAGAAGAATGAATTGATCCCTTTAATTGGTTATTGGTTTGCCAAAATGATCTTACTTATTCTAATTCCCTTAGTCACAATTTGAAGTGTTATACGTAACTCTTCAATTCTACCATAAAGCCAAGTTCTTTAGCATAGACTCATCTATATTAATTAGTGGCACTACCGTTTCTTTCTATCGAATGCCAAGGGGTCTTGGTCTTAGCACTATATATACATACATGGTAATGAGTCCTTCTCACACTATCATGCTTTGTTCTAAATCTCTCAATTATATTTCTTTGGCATCAAAGTCAATAGGCAGTGAAGCAACAAATACATGCCTACCTAGAGCTTCCACAAACAAACATTTTATACTCTTTGTTAGTACTTGCAACTTCCTCTATAAAACAAATTATTATCAAGCTTTGTTATAAGTTTCATCCTCCTTCAACTCAATTTGTGTAAGTCTCTTTTATTAGTCTCTCTATTCCATTTTTATTTGATTCATGAAAATTTCAATTCAATCAACCTATTTTCGTTTTTCCAAAAGCTATCAGCGTAAAATATCGATTTCTCCTTCGTTCACCGTTGGATCGTATTTATTTTTGGACAGTAGCTTCTCGACACATAGTACTCCATTTTCAACCGTCGGATCGTCGAATTGAACTTTGAAGTGAGATATATTCAGTGTACACTGTAGCTACGAATTTAGGCCTAGAGTACGTATTGTGCTTGGAAGGAAATCGGCTAAGGTAAGGGCTTTTTCCCCATACACTCATGCACATAGGGTTTATAACAATATTTAACCGTCAAGAAGGAATGAAAATAGAAGGAATGAAAGAACTATTTTTATAACAATTCTATTTCATTACATTATGAGTATGTGCGTGTGACTGATTGTATATTTAATTCTATGACTGTTGTGTTTGTAATTGATTGTGGATTTGAGTATTTGGTTGGTTTTTGATAAAATGAATATTTGGTGTGGTTTAAAAGAGAAAATTGATTTTTGATTTGATCTTGTGGAAGTAACGATGATTTTAAAAGAAAATTTGTATATTAAGTGCCAACTGGGGCGATTGAATAGTTGTGTATATTAAAGTGTGTATATGAAGCATAGCATGGCATATAGTTGAGTCATAGGTGCCAAATGGGGCGATTTGTTAATATGTGTCAAATGGGGCGAATACGCTACTTGGGGCGTTAAATTCCAAGTGCCAAATGGGGCGATTTGTTATTATGTGCCAAATGGGGCGAATACGCTACTTGGGGCGTTAAATTCCAAGTGCCAAATGGGGCGATATCCGGATCATGGTCTAGTTGCATTTCATGCATTATTAGTTTGTATAAATTGTTATTAAAAAGAGTTTCTCGCATCAATTTTATTTTATTACTTTTTATGGCCGAGTATTTTATTTTTAGTTTATAACATTTACCTTCCGTTCGGCATGATTCAATTTGGATAAGGAAATTGACCCTTACATTAAATATGGTTGTAGGTACCAAAGGTGAAATATAAAGTGATGTGTTGCTTGTACGTGCGCGGGGCTAAACAAATCTGGGTTTTATAAATTTGTAATTTAAATCAAATATTCTTTTTATTGTACAAAGATTATTTATAAGCTTAAGTAATTATTATTCTTTATAAAAAAAAATTTGTCACACCTTTTTAAAGAAACGAAGTTTTTTTTATGAGTGAATTCTTTATTAAATATCCGGGTTGTTACACTCCGCTCTGATTGTGACACGAGAAAAGGGTTTTATATTGTATATAAAGTCTATTGTCTAGGGTGTTTTGTATAATCAATAAATACATTATTTAATTCAAAGATTTGTATAAACAAGCATTTTACTAATTAACTGCATTAGTATTATTTTGGTTGAAGAATGTAATACTCGAACCGATATTCTATAAATTAAATTGTGATTTTCCGTTGCGTATTTTCAGAAAAGATTTTTACTAAAGATAGAATTATATAAATAATGGGTATGGATGTTACATTATGTGTTGGACCGTTGGGGGTCCAGATTCACAGGTTTCGTCGGTGAAGCTCCGCTCTGATTGTGACACGGCAAAAGGGGTTTTATAATGTGTATAGAGTTCCCTAGTCGTAGTCATTTTGTATAACGAATGATTCAATATTGATTCAAAATTTGTATAAATAGGTAGTCTTACTAATTAATTAAAATAGTCTTATTTTTATGAAGTATAATACTTGAACCAAGATTTTATAATAACAAACTTTGATTTTCCGCCGCGTATTTTGAAAAAGATTTATCATGGTAGAATTTTATTAAATAATGGTTTAGGTGTTACAGTGTGCATGGAATCGATCATAAATATCCTCTTGGAGTGTCATTTATCCATTGTTTGCTAACGTGTTTTGGAGCAATTAACCCACATTTTTCTGGTCGTAGGTGTTTTTGTAGTCATTTGAGAGCCATGTGAAGAGCTTACTGTTATTATGGGTCTTTTAGTACATTGGGTTTTAGTCATCCCAGAACAAGGTCAAAAAAATAAAATTTACTATATATAATAAAAATATAAATCTTGTTGACCATGTATAATAATTTTTTAATCTGGTTGACCGTATATAATTTTTTTTTTATATATATATATATATATATATATATATATATATATATATATATATATATATATATATATATATATAAGTGAGAGCATGTCTTATAATGAGAGATGAGAGGAGAACTTAATAACCCTTAGATTAAATTTACGATTGAGATTGTTAATTAATTAAAAATACTCCTGTACACCGTTTTCTTCTTTCACGTACCCACGTTTCTGTTTTGTGAATCACTTCTCTCTTCTTCTTCTTCTTTTCTTTTTTCTTTTCTTTTTTTAAGACTGTGAACAACTTCTCTGCTTTTCATAAAGGCCATCTTTTAGTGTTTTTTGTCTTCCTAATTAAGCAATTTTCTCTTAGTGGCCAATCGGAAACTATATTGGCGATTGCATCGCTGTAATCGGAGAGAAGTGCAATGTAATTCATGACGTAGCGTGTTAGAGGATGAACTCCTCCGCCTGGTACCGGAACCTTCGAAGATTCTTTCTGAATCGCCGATTCGAAATCGGTTAGCATATTTATAACGGTCTCACCGAGTCTCACTTGTGATGCAATCACCTGAGAACGGATCGTGTAATTTGATTCCGATGAAAAGATCGATTCAATTTGATGCCAATTTTCGGAAATCGCTTCGTATAAATCCAACGTTCTGAACATTTTCTCCGGCATTTTCTTGCATTTTGCGACGTTTTCTAGGAAAGAAAACAGCATCATAGCACCGTCTTTGCAAATCTCGCTGAAACATGAATCGGCAATTTTCTTCTCCGGTGATTCAAAAATGTAATCGCAGAGTGTTCTCTCGCCGTGAAACAGAGTATTGACAGCGACTTTAACGGCGTTCAACCAGGCTTAATCTTCCATTCAAGAACTTCCCAATCCATTTTCTGAACCTGAGAGAAACTCAGTTTCTCAACACCAAGATTGTAGAGTGCTTCATCCACAATTGATTTTCTCACAATTACGTAAATCTTAACACACTCTTTTTTTAAAACTGTGAACAACTTCTCTGCTTTTCATAAAGGCCATCTTTTAGTGTTTTTTGTCTTCCTAATTAAGCAATTTTCTCTTTGATCTTTGAGATTGGTCCTAGAAGAATGAGTTTCAAACCCAACTTTGCTTTTAAGGGTTACAAAGTAAATCTAATTTTCTTTCGGTACCCATCAAACCAAAGAAAGAACAAAGATAGAAACAGTCGAACGATTGGAGAAGATGATTACAAAGAGAGAGGCAAAAAAGCAGTATAGAGAGAAGGGTTTGGGTGATGGCAGCACTCAAATATATTGCGGAAAACTTTTGCGGCAAAACAGAAACGTGGGTACGTGAAAGAAGAAAACAGTGTACAGGAGTATTTTTAATTAATTAACAATCTCAACCGTAAATCTAATCTAAGGGTTATTAAGTTCTCCTCTCTTCTCTCATTATAAGACATTGCTCTCACTTGAAGTACTCCCTATATATATATATATATATATATATATATATATATATATATATATATATATATATATATATATATATATATATATATAATCAAATTTTAATGCATTAAATTTGTTTTTATTATATAATAAAAACGTGTGTGTGTGTAGAAAAATGCAATTTATTATAACTAAATTTTGTTGACTTTAATTATGTTTTGTTTACCTTAATTAAAGAAAAATGCAATGCACATTAACTTCTCTTGTGATGTTAAATAGCCTATTGTAAGAAGTTATTTGTCAACCTATCAAAAGATAATGGCAACCCACATCAATTTTATCTTTTTTACCATTGCAATTATGTGTCTTGCTTCTGTGATATTTGCTGGTAGTAAACTTGTTCTTCAACTAAATTTTGTTGTATTGCCAATGAAATGTCTTGTAGTAGTAGAATTTGAGAATAGGTTTTAAATTCTTATATTATTTTTTTTTTTTAAAAATGATTTTTAGAAACATATTTTTTATGAAAATTTATATCATATGTTTGAATTAATAATATATTGTACATTAGATGATAGTTATATGAACTGTTAATTGAATGTAAAAGTTGAATTCACATATCGAGGAATTATTTTATTTAGGGGAGTTGTCCAAATAAGTCGTTTTATGGATCCGATAATTGCAGAACAAGGAGCTACCATTTTCGTGGCAATTGTTTCATTAGCTCGGGCATTTGTTGTTGTCCACCAAATTTTCATGTGTTATCAAGGAAATATTTTGCAGTCGCATAATTTGAGAGCGGTGTTTTAATTTCTTACATTTTTGTTTTAAGTTGTGAGCTTTAGAAACATTTTTGTTGTGACAATTTCTATCATAGGTTTTGAAATGACCATATCTTATATATTAGATTATATTTCTAATAAATTTGAATTGATTGTTGCAGAAGCTGATTCGAAAATGCCAGGAAATTGCTTTATTTCGGGGAGTTGTCCAAAGGAATTTAAAAATTGTTACGATCAATGTCAAACAAAGGGCTTCGATGGTGGCGACTGTTATCAAGGACCCTATTGTTGTTGTTACAACAATGTTTGAGATATTTATGTTTGATAGTTGCACTTTTTGAAATGTTTGCACCTTTTAAAAAGTTAAGTTGAAAAATCAATATTGTAATTTCAATTAAAAATAATATTACTATGGTTTATATTTTTAATCAAGTGCTATATTTTATCATTATTATAGAATTTAATTGTGACCACATAGAAATAACATAGAAAAAAAATAAGCAAAAGAAGAGATGATTTTCTCAAAACAACTCAACTAAACTTAGGTTTAATCTTTTTGTTCCACTAAGTAAAATTTAATCTTTATTTAAATTTCCCAAAAAACAACAAAATTTTTATTCCGTAAGAAAAAAAACATTTTTATATTTTTCAATTCTACGCTATATTTGTTTACTTTTATCTGAAAATGTATTGATAAATATATTAAAAATATATACAAAACAATAACTTTAATAAAACAATTTTAAGGTGTAAATCAACTTAATAAAGAAGGATATTAGAATTATGTTATTCTAATAAAGAAGTATATCTACTTATGTTATTCGATAAAGACGTATAATAAGGTACACTGTTATCTTAATAAAAAAGTAATGTTGGATAGTGTTCCACATTAGTAAAGGAAGAGCTTAATGCTAATTAAAATGATTGTGTGAGAGTATTCATGAAAACATACATGCATTCATGAATTATATTAGGGATATTGGATATTCCAATAAAGAAGGATATCGGATTATATTTATCCGATAAAGAGAGATATTAGAGGTGAGATACTCTAATAAAGAAGATGATACCACATGCATTAGATATGTCTAGGGTGACATAGCATGAGTTATGGCATTAGATTGCATTAGGATTATGTGTACATTACGTGATAATTGGTGTGTGACACATATCAGCAACTTGTGATGAATTGTCTATACTTGCTAAATGATGTGTTGATTATAATTATATTGTAATCTATAATTGATTGAACTGTTAGATGTTTTATTAATTCTAAATGATACTTCTATGTGTTGATGCCTAATAATCTTATAATTGAACTAAGATTGAGAATGTATGCTTGTGATGCTTTGTTGTTTATAAATGATGTTTTGATTACAATTATCTTGTAATCTATTATTGAATGAAGATATTAATGTATATTTGTGAGTTAGAATATGCATTATAATAATGATGAAGTGTGAGTATATTTCTCACACTAGTATTGGTATGTTTATGTTATCTAACTCTCCGTTTTGTGTATATGACTGGTTTGGGACCAGATTTCACAGGTTATATGTTTATCGATGTTGAGTCGTCGGTGAAGCTCCGCTCTGATTGTCACACGAGAAAAGGGTTTTATATTGTATATAAAGTCTATTGTCTAGGGTGTTTTGTATAATCTATAAATACATTATTTAATTCAAAGATTTGTATAAACAAGAATTTTTCTAATTAACTGCATTAGTATTGTTTTGGTTGAAGAATGTAATACTCGAACCGATATTCTATAAATTAAATTGTGATTTTCCGTTGCGTATTTTCAGAAAAGATCTTTACTAAAGTTAGAATTATATAAATAATGGGTTTGGGTGTTACATTATGTGTTGGACCGTTGGGGTTCCAGATTCACAGGTTTCGTCTGTGAAGCTCCGCTCTGATTATGACACGGCAAAAGGGGTTTTATAATGTGTATAGAGTTCCCCAGTCTTAGTCATTTTGTATAACGAATGATGCAATATTGATTCAAAATTTGTATATACAGGTAGTCTTACTTATTAAATAAATTAGTTTTATTTTTATGAAGTATGTAATACTTGAACCGAGATTTTATAATGGGTTTGGGTGTTACAATTGGTATCAGAGCCCCGTTGTCTTCGGACTGTGTGGGATATGTATCGGTCATATCAACTCTGTGAAGTCAGACCAAGTGAGTATTTTGTGTCAGTCATGTTTGTCTATGAGTCGTAACTTTTTGAGAATTAATTGTTGTAGATACACTTGCACCTTAGTCACTAAATAACTATCTTGCAAATGTATGATAAGTTTCATGAATTTTATGTACATGTTGTTTTACTTAATTCTTGATGACTTGTGTTTTAATTTGTGTTGACTTATGAATTTATAGTTTCATAAACAATGATGAGTTGTGAAGTGTCTGTTCTATGAATTTACTTAGTGTTGTTTATTCATGAATTGTAGGTAATGTAAATTGGATTAAGTTATCAATTCTTTTGTTGAGTGTTTGTTGTGAATGTTATACTTCTATGTTTATAATAGTTGTGTATGATTAAATTTTTAACCTTTGTGTGGTTTAAATTCGGCTGTTGTGGTTGTTTATGTGTTATTGATGATCCGACATGATATAAAACTGCATGTGATGAGTGAGAGTTAACCTTAACTTTAATATATAGAAAACAATAACTTAGTTAGTGGTGAATAGTTATTTATCGAGTGTTTTAGTTAACGCGCGAGTTAGTGAGAGTTAACCTTAACTTTAATATATACAAAACAATAACTTTAATAAAACAATTTTACTTAACCTTAAAATAAAAAAATAAAATTAATAACCTCAAGTTAATTTTTTACAAATAGGTGTTAGTCTAAAAGAATAAATGCTTAAAATTCTATCACTTGACCAATAAAACTTGAATTTTGAATGAGAAGTTATCCATATTTTGTGTCTATCAAGGTTTGAATAAAATCACCTCCAATGGACAAAACCTATAAAACATAAACAAATTAATATAACTTTAAGTTTATATAATCAATGAAAATTTTTAACTTTAAACAATTTCAATATTAAAATTTCCATAAAAATTCATTCAAATCTTTTTAGACGATTACCCGTGCGGTGCACGGGTCTTATGCGTTATTTTATACTATAACGTCAAAAAATTATTTATACAGGTAGTAAATTGATTATTAGCAAAAACATTAACTATTTTGAACCAAAAATAATAAAATACACAAAATAATAAAATCAAAAAAAAATTAAACTGAATAGTAACTCAAAATAATAATAATAATTGAAATTCCTGGCACACAGTGGACAGGTGTTGATCAAGGTGTATCAACACTTGTCTGTATTTGACAGATGTTGCTAAAGGTGCACAAACACTTGTCTAAGAACAGAGCACAAAACATAACCCAGTTCAGCCTAACAACCTACTCTGGGGGATACCAATCCAGGAATGAAGTCCACTATCAGCACATTACTTCGAAGCTAAACTCACTCGTTTACAACTTCTCACTTAATCACTACCCAATGACACTTCTACCTAGGAACTCCTAGATATGAGACCCCGTCCCAATTCCCACCTTAACAACACACTCAGCGTTGTTATAAACTTCAACGATTACAAAAGGTGGAGACACACTCCTATGAAACTAGGATACATTCTTGCTTAAAAGCTTGCGAGCAAATCACACAACACAATAGAACAATCTTCGTACTTCAAAGCTTAGGAGAAGTTCACACTTACAACTCAATAAAACTCAGGTCCTAAGCTTGCATCAATGAGACACAAGAAAGACTCACAATTAACACTCTAAAATCCCTAAACACATGCTTTGTAAGAACACGATTTTAGATACTTGAAACCATATGCTTGCCTTCGTATTTATAGTTGTAGAACGACTTGGGCTTCAAGATAAAATTAGGGCTTCTAGAATTGCTGCAGCAGCTGATATATTTTTGAAAATAATAGTTCTATTTTTGAAACACAAAAATATATTTTCCAAAAATATAATTCCTTTAGAAAATATAACTAGGGTTTTGCTGCCTCTTGAAACACATTAAACTCGTGCACCTTCCTCTGTAAGAAACCTGGAAACAATTCTTCAATCAAATCTTCAAAAGATTGAGTAGAAAATAAAAACCGCTAGCTGGCGCGCATAAATACACAGACAGATGTTGTTCCAAAGTGTACCCACATTTGTCACAACACTTGGTGTAGGCACATATGTCTCAACACTTGGCTAAAAGATGTTTTTGCAAAATGTAGCCAACATACAAAAACCCAACAATCTCCCCCTTTGGCAAATTTTGGCTAAAACAATATTAGACTAGTATTAAGAGAGATACAATATTACCTTTCCTTCAAGTCAACATGATCACACAACTAGGAAAGAAAGTAACACATAATAAAACTACTTCCAAGAGAGGTAATTAGCATCAGAGGCAATGCAACAGCGGAATGAAACACAACTAGCCTCATGGAACAACACAAGGGAGAAATAAACTCCCATAGTGGAGAAGTAAACTCCTAGTAGTTAAAGCGCATCCATTCATCATAAGAACATCAGGGAAAAATAAATTCCCATAAACATCTGAGAAAAATAAATTCTCACTCATAGTGGATGCCATAACACTTGGCACAACACTTGTCATTAAACATATTCAGGAAATCAAGAGATACTATCACTCACACTCCCCCTAAATTCATGCATACGAACATCAGATAGAGAAAGAATAAATTACTACTCCCCCTCAACACATGCACATTACTCACACTCCCCCTCAATACGAGCATAGATCATTAGCGCAGAAACAGTCACCAGATGTAGGAACATTTGTCCACACACTTGTCACACACACACACACTACTCCCCCTTTTTATCCATAATTTTGACAAACAGCATGCATACCAAAACACAGAGTATCAGACAAGAGAAGTATTAGGGTGCACATATTACAGACCATAATGCACACATAGGTGCTAGAAATCCAGGAGCAACAAAAGAGAAATACCAAAAGTACATAAAAAAAAAACATAAGAAAACATAAGAAATCAGATAGAAGAGCTTTCATCAGAGTCCTCCATCATATCCTCAGTACCATCCTCAGACCCACCAGTTTCAACTCCTTCTTGTCCATCAGGCTCACCCTCAGCAATCTCAGCAGCTTCCTCAGCCTTGAGGGCCTCAATCACACGATCAATCTTTAATTTTCTGGCCTCAAGTGCTCTGCTAGCCTCAATCAAATCAGCAATCATCTGCTTCCTAGAGAGAACACCAGCCTGGACAGATGAGCCAACACCTGCTGCAACATTTGTCCCTTCAAGCAGCCTTTGCTCAATGGTCAGCTTTCCTTTTCTTGTACAAGGAACATCAGTGCTCCTCATAATATCTGGATGCTGCTCAAGGATGACATTACACAGCAAAGTGGGAAAGGCTACTGGCTTTTCAACAGCATAGGTCATAACATGGTGATGACCTTTTTCGCAAGTGAACGAAATGCAACGTAGTAATAAAAATGAGTTGTCGATCCACAGGGATTGCGCGACTAAACAAGTATAATAGTGTCTATAAACATAATGCTATAATAAAACATAAATTGGGGGTTTGTTTGAGTGATGGATTGGTAGAAAAATGTGCTTTGTAATAAGTGGAAAAGCGAGGTAGAATCATCGGAATCACCTAGTCTATAGCTAAATCACATGCAATCTACCGTATCATATGAAATTACTCAAGTGTTCACAACTGGATCAACAAATTAGTGAATCGCAATCTCTTGTCAAAATCCACTCTATTCGTTGTCGATAATCCCCCGATCTCTCGGGTGTAAGCTACCTACAAAGAATGATATGAAAGCGCGTCGATCGTTCGCTACACTCTATGTTTCAATCTCTCGACCGGAAACACTCGAGTGCTCAATGCAATTCAGTTGAGACATTAAACCAATATTCTCATACGTGACTTAACTTAAAATCATTATAACACTAATGAAGGATTATAAAGCATTAAGTACAGATTTGCATTAAGTAAACACTATGAAAAAGAGTAAATTCATACAATATAGCAGATTACATTAGATCCATCTACATCCTAAGCTATCCTAGATCCTACCTCCACAAGAAGTCTAGCTCCTCATGTTGCTTCGTTCGCGTCCTAGCTTCAACTTCATGGCTTGAGAATCCATGCTATTGAGGTGCTTGAAGCTATCCTATGAAGTTCTGGATCCAACTCTGAATGCTCCCAAAACCAGAAAGTAGATGAAATGTAGCAGATTTTTCAACCCAGATCCAGAAAACTGACTTTTCTACATATACTGATTGCAACCACGCTGCGCGTCAGATCTACCACGCTGCGCGTGGTTGCTGAAATTAACACTACGCTGCGCGTGAGATCTACCACGCTGTGCGTGGTTGCTGAAATTAACACTACGCTGCGCGTGATAGATATCACGCCGCGCGTGATCACTAGTCAGTGGCCAATCTTCTCAGGTCAGAGTTTCACGCCGCGCGTGATCAAAGCAGGTTTTTGGTCTCTCTGTGATAAGCATCACGCTGCGCGTGATGGACCACGCCCCCAGCGTAGTGCAAAACTGTATTTTTCTGCATAATTTCCTGCTTTCTTGTATTCCAAGTAACCTTGCTTCTGAGTTGATTTCTCTTGATTTTATTGCTTAAGTCCCTCTAAAATGAGTCTAATGTCCCTCAAATAAGCATGGATTATGAGAGTGTGACGATCCGTCATCACAACCCCAAACTTAAACCTTTCCTTGTCCTCAAGGAAACAACCTTTACCTCTAGCTTTTGTGTCAAGACCTTGGCATTTTCCTTAGATTACTCGAATCATACATGCTTGAGACTTACCTGATGATCAATGGTCCACTCGCAAGCAACACTCAATTGCACAATTGTTCCCGCAAGGCATTATCAAGTAATTCACACTTTTCAACCGATGCTCTATGATTTCATCACAATCCTCACATACACTCTTCAATCATGGTAAATCACTCAAATCAACACATCCAGCAAGTCAACATTAATTTTGCAAGTAGTCTAGAAATTCATTCGGTTCACTTTGTGCACACACATTAGAGGTCTTTAAGGGTTATAACGTGGCTTGGTTAGGGTGGATGGTGACTTTTTAGGATAAGTGGTAGAAAAACTTGGAGTTAGATCCCCCTAAAGTCAAAGAAAAATTTATAAACCAAAACCCTTTTCTTTTGAACTATAGTGGACTAGAGAACTTTTTCAATTCATCAAACAAAGTTTTGCAATTCTTTTGAATTCAAGGCTATCAGTTCTTTTTGTACTTCTTTTCTATTTTTTTCACATTCATCTCTTTTTTCATTTTTTCATTTCTTTTCAACATATCTTTCTCTAAAGCCTTGAATCTTTGAAAAATTTTCAATTTTTTCAACCAAATTTTTTTTGTAAGTTCTCTAGTACGCTCACCCCAAACTTCATTGTTTGCTAATTCCAAAGAGCAACCCCAAACTTAGTGGTGAGCATTGCGCATCAACCACTAATTAGGTGCCTAACCTCCAAGAAAGTCATTCCCTTTTTTTTTCAAAAATTTCTTAAGGTTTTGCAAAAATAACATATTTTCTTTCAGCTCAAATTGGTTAAGCAAATGATTTATATGTAAGGGTGGATAGAAAGGCTCAAAGGTACCAAAACAACATGCCTCGTGTGTGCGACAAAATTACCAATCAAATAAAGAGACGACAAGCAAAATCGAGAGACAATACAAGAGTGGATATCACATAGAAAGAATGAGAAGTGTTTGGCTCAATACCTCACGGTTAGGTCGAATCAAAGAGCCGGTAAAAAGTGTGAATTCCCGTCCTTTGCCTCTTGATCACATGAGTGCAACAAGCTATTGCACTGAAAGTATCACAAATCACACACGGATAGAATCAAGCAATTGATACTCAAGTAAATAGAAAGAACATGTCAAGATATCGAACAAATTCCAAAGGTAAAAGAAATTCCACATTAAAACATAAAAAGATTCAAATTCAGAGTTTAAAGTACATTCATCCAGCCAATTCAAAGGAACATCAAACAATTATTCATAAAGTAGCATAAGAGTGAAAGGGAAGAAAGGACCGTAAACTTATGGGTTGCCTCCCATGAAGCGCTTCTTTCTCGTCATTAGCTTGACGCTTCATCATCACACGTTAGGGAGGATACTTCAACTTTGATTCAACTCGGCTCCTCTTGTTCTCTTCATTCAAAGGAGCAATATTAATATCATTAAGTAATGATTTCACACTTCCCGAATCACTCTTGAGATCTTCCCCTTTGGTCTTCAAATTGGTTCTTTCCTTCTTACTAGACCGTGATAGAGATTTCTTAGAGCCTTTCTTCACCGAAGCTTTCAATGTTGAAGTGGGAGACTTTTGAGGATTGACAACCGGATTGAGCTCTTCTTCTTTGGCCACCTTGTGCAAACAATAGATAGGAACCACACCATCCAAGTCCCATCCTAGGTCGTCATTCACTTTCTCCGCTTCTTTTAACAAGTCATTCTCTTCTAGTGGAGTGAGCAAATCACTTATGATCATGGGTTTCCTAGAGTCGCCACCCAAAAACACATACTACCATTTAGGAGGAAGTTCTTTTAATTCCGGTGGATTTTTTATCGCCTTTGGCTCTTTCTCCTCTTCTAGGGGGTTATCCAAGTTTTGAAGAAAAATTTCAATCTCATGATCCCACTCTTCTTCTTTCCCATCTTTTGCCACTTCCTCTAGCACTTCCACTTTGAAACATTCGGATACCACTCCACAAAATTCAAGGTCTTGGTTCTTGACCTTCTTCAACCTAGGACAAGGCATTTTAGCATATGGTGAAGGAACTTGAAACTTGGGGCCCTTCACAAGAGGTTTCTTGCCTTTCTTAGCACTAGACTCATTCTCCACTCTCTTTTCAACTTCACCCTCATAAGCTTTTTCTTCCTTATTTTTTTCTTCTTTCTTATTTTCTCTTCTATTTTCAACTACACCATCCATCATCTTTTCAACTACACCATTTTTACTCTCATCCTTCTTAGGATTCTCCACTACTTTTTGTGATGAAACTTCTCTACTCCTCAAATTAATGGAATTACAACTTTCATTACGAGGATCCGTGGTGTTTCCACAAAAACTACTTTGAGTTTGTAGAGAAGATACTTGCCTTGCTAGTTGACCCATTTGGTTTTCGAGATTTTTGATGGAGGCTTCATGACGTTCGCTTGACACTTCTTGGTTTGCCTTCATCACCTCAAAATTGCCTTGAGTCATCTTCATGGCTAAGATAAGAGTGTCTTCAAAAGATTCAAGGTGACCTTCAAAATGTTGATCTTGAGGAAATGCTTGATTTGGATTAGTTCCATAAGAACAATTCATGTGATTCTTCACTCCAAGATTGTAGGTGTTGAAATGAGGATTATTTTGAAAGGTTGCTTGCACCATACATTGAGCTTCTAGTTGTTTGGTAATGATTTGTAGAAAGACATTATTGAACTTGCAACTAGTTAAGAGTGCCTCTTCATTGTATGATTCAAACATGCCTTCCTTCCGCTTTACGATTTACACGAGCTGTCTTCTCAATTTCTGGATAAAACTGCAGCTCGATGGGACCTGTCCTCCGCATGCACAAGGAAACAAACAAGTAGAACGCTCTCGACAGAAAATTGTAAAAACAGAAAAATCAAAGAAAACACAGAAAATATAAACACTATTGCCTTGTCGAATCAATCACAATCCCCGGCAACGGCGCCAAAAACTTGATGACCTTTTTCGCAAGTGAACGAAATGCCACGTAGTAATAAAAATGAGTTGTCGATCCACAGGGATTGCGCGACTAAACAAGTATAATAGTGTCTATAAACATAATGCAATAATAAAACATAAATTGGGGGTTTGTTTGAGTGATGGATTGGTAGAAAAACGTGCCTTGTAATAAGTGGAAAAGCGAGGTAGAATCATCGGAATCACCTAGTCTATAGCTAAATCACATGCAATCTACCGTATCATATGAAATTACTCAAGTGTTCACAACTGGATCAACAAATTAGTGAATCGCAATCTCTTGTCAAAATCCACTCTATTCGTTGTCGATACTCCCCCGATCTCTCGGGTGTAAGCTACCTACAATGAATGATATGAAAGCGCGTCGATCGTTCGCTACACTCTGTGTTTCAATCTCTCGACCGGAAACACTCGAGTACTCAATGCAATTCAGTTCAGACATAAACCAATATTCTCATACGTGACTTAACTCAAAATCATTATAACACTAATGAAGGATTATAAAGCATTAAGTACAGATTTGCATTAAGTAAACACTATGAAAAAGAGTAAATTCATACAATATAGCAGATTACATTAGATCCATCTACATCCTAAGCTATCCTAGATCCTACCTCCACAAGAAGTCTAGCTCCTCATGTTGCTTCGTTCGCGTCCTAGCTTCAACTTCATGGCTTGAGAATCCATGATATTGAGGTGCTTGAAGCTATCCTATGAAGTTCTGGATCCAACTCTGAATGCTCCCAAAACCAGAAAGTAGATGAAATGTAGCAGTTTTTTCAACCCAGATCCAGAAAACTGACTTTTCTACATATACTGATTGCAACCACGCTGCGCGTCAGATCTACCACGCTGCGCGTGGTTGCTGAAATTAACACTATGCTGCGCGTGAGATCTACCACGCTGCGCGTGGTTGCTGAAATTAACACTACGCTGCTGCACGTGATAGATATCACGCCGCGCGTGATCACTAGTCAGTGGCCAATCTTCTCAGGTCAGAGTTTCACGCCGCGCGTGGACAGTCCCCATGCCGCGCGTGATCAAAGCAGGTTTTTGGTCTCTCTGTGATAAGCATCACGCTGCGCGTGATGGACCACGCCCCCAGCGTAGTGCAAAACTGTATTTTTCTGCATAATTTCCTGCTTTCTTGTATTCCAAGTAACCTTGCTTCTGAGTTGATTTCTCTTGATTTTATTGCTTAAAACCCTCTAAAATGAGTCTAATGTCCCTCAAATAAGCATGGATTATGAGAGTGTGACGATCCGTCATCACATGACTTAATGTTTCATGAAAGAAATAGGACCCATAATCAAATTCTGCCTTAGTACCCACAACATAAATGAATTTGCCTAAACCTCTGGCCACATCACCTTAGTGGGTTGTAGGCACCCAATTGTGTGCAGCAACCCTATTTAAAATAGCATATAAAGGAGAGAGAGAGGTTTCAGCCAACATAGCCTTAGTAGGCCAGACCTTCACCTTGCCACCTGTGATAACCTTGCAGACCTCATTGTCTGTAACCTTCAGATTAGCCACCTCTTCAGTATGCCTTTGCAAATATTGATTAATCACAGTTTGTGAGAATTTGACACACTTCCCACAAACAAAAACTTGCCTATATTCAGGACTTGCTGGATCATTACAATTTTCAGCCACATTAATCAAAAATTCTTTGACAAGCCTGTCATAGCACTTGTCCAAACCACAGTCAGTCTTCATTAAACCTGCATATTCAATAGCTTCAACAACACTTTGGCATTGGAGGATGTCTTCCTTCAGATTCCTCTCTAGAGCCAACCTCCTGTGATATACGATATACAAATTTCCATCTAGCAGACCCATTCTCCAGATGGAATGATACATTATCTAATGGAGCATAGGGAACAGACTGAGGGACCTTCTTTCTTCCTATACTCTTCCTAGATGTGCTGCCAGATGTAGCAACATCTGTCTCTGGCTCAAACTCAGAGTCACTAGTTGGTGGAGCTTTCCATTTCTTAGCTTTTCCCTTTTCCTCAGTTCTAGGAACCACCTTACTCACAGGTTTTGGAGGTCCATATAGGGGCTTTTTACCAGTACCTTTTGCAGCCCTAGTTGGTTTGGGTGTTTGGACAGGTGTGTTAACAATCTCTACACTTTTACCAGCCCTGCTTCTAGTCCTCCTAGCCACACTAGCCTCGGAATTTGTTGGAACAGACTTATCACTAATAGTTGTTTCATTTACAATTACAACATAAGGGATTTCATAATCCTCCTTATCAGCAGACTTAGGTTGGGGACTCTCATCAGACTCAAAATAATTCACAAGATTTTCTGGTGCCAAAGATGTGGTAACATCTGGCACAACATTTGGTTCAGCGTCAGGTGTCACAACACTTGACGCAACATGAGGCTCAGGACCTGTTTTCTTGAGAGACTCAGTAGCAACAACATTATTGGTCTCAGTGGAAGCACCAATATTAGCATCAACAGTAGTAGGGGGATTAGGAACATTTTTCCCCAATTTTTCAGACACAGCAGGGTCCTTTAAACCAAGGGTTTCAACATAATTTGGAATATCAAGGCCTTGATTAAGAGAATTCTTACCAGATGCGTCAACATTTTCTTCTGCAGGATTAATGACAGGAGTAGCAACACCACTCGATGGAAGTGGATCTACATGTAGTTCAGACATTGTGAAACTCCTCTTCGATTCAGATTTCGATTTTTTTCTCTTCTTTTTCTTAATCGAAGCAGAGGGAGATGAAGAGTTAAGCCTTACTTGCGAGGTCTTCTCCTTCTTCGAGGTTTTCTTCACCTTTTTCGCAGGACTTGTAGGTGGTATGCTGAAATAGGAATGGCGTTGACGACGAGAGAATCCATACCCATTGTAGACTGAGATCGAGTAGCTTCGTCCTGATTGGAGTTGATTTTGCAGAGTTTGACATAGTGATTGTAATGGAGTGGAATTTGTGTTTGATAGGAGTGGAAGTTGAGCGATTTCTAAGAGAGTAAGGGATTGAGTTGGTTTTCGTGAAGAAGGGAAGAAGATGAGAGGTTTGCGTGATGATGAGTTGGTTATGAAAAGAAAATAATAACTCCCCAAAGTTAGCGTGCACCAAAAGTGGGAGAGAGAATTCAACTGCTGCACGCTCTCCATGCAGTAACTGCTATTGATTTTCAAATAGGCAAATTCCTAATTTGCCCCTTAATTTTTCAAATTGATTTGCGTCCAAAGCTTTTGTAAAAATGTCTGCTAACTGTTCTTCAGATGCAATGTGTTCAAGTGTCACAATTTTTTCTTCCACAAGCTCTCTGATAAAATGATGTCGTATATCAATGTGCTTAGTCCTACTATGCTGAATAGGATTTTTAGAGATATTTATGGCACTCAGATTATCACAGTAAAGTGTCATGACATCTTGCTCAACACTGTACTCCTTCAACATTTGTCTCATCCATAATAATTGTGAACAACTACTACCAGCTGCTATATATTCTGCCTCAGCTGTGGATAGAGACACACTTTTTTGTTTCTTACTAAACCAAGATACTAGATTGCTTCCCAAGAAGAAACATGCGCCAGAGGTGCTCTTTCTATCATCAGCACTTCCTGCCCAATCTGCATCATAATAGCCAACTAAAGTAGAATTATTACCATGAGAGTACAATATTCCATAGCCACATGTTCCATTCACATATTTGAAGATTCACTTTACTTGAGTCAGATGACTCATCTTGGGTTCAGATTGGTATCTAGCACACACTCTTACTGCAAACATGATATCAGGTCTGCTAGCTGTAAGATATAGCAAGCTTCCAATCATACTTCTGTAGAGACTTTGATCCACATCAATTCCCTTCTCATCTTTGGTAAGTTTCAAAAGTGTAGGTGCAGGTGTCCTTTTGTGACTCCCACCTTCCATTCCAAACTTCTTTACAATGTTTCTTGCATACTTTTCTTGAGAGATAAATATAGTGTCTTCCATTTGTTTCACCTGAAGACCTAAAAAGTAAGTTAGTTCACCTACAAAGACTCATTTCAAATTTAGATTGCATTTGTTGCACAAAGTGTTCCACCATCTGTCTTGACATTCCACCAAATACAATATCATCCACATATATCTGAGCTATCATTAACTTCCCTTTTTCCTCTCTTACAAACAGGGTTTTATCATTGCCACCCTTCTGTTGGAGTAAGCCCTAAAAGCCAATCTATTTTGATAGAATCGTCTTTTGTATGATGACTTTGATTTATATATTTAATATATATAATAAGGCATTTCTTTATTATGTTTGTTTCAAACTAATAAAGTCCCTAGAATAGCTAGTCTAATTAATGGAACATTAAGTATGACTTAATAGTGAGACTCCATTAAACATAATGACACTATTCTTAAAGTATCCATAGTCAAGTTTTACTGTGATGTGGTATAACAGTAAAACATAGAGACTATTATGTGAGTAGATTGATGACTTCATCTCACGAGTCATGGATATGAGATATCAAGTCTTCACATAGATATAAATATTAGGAGTAATATTTATATTGGATTGACCCGCCATTAGAATGCTACATAGTATGTTATGAAAAGTGTCATAAGTTATTCTCATAGTGATAATGGTGTATACCACCCTTCGACCTGAAACCACTATGGACCCTAGATGTGGAGTAGAGTACTTAGTTGCCGTTCAAACATTGTCCATAACAGGATGACTATAAAGTCGGTTGATGGGTACTCTATAAATCATGCTGAGGGACATGAGTGACCTAGATGGAATTTGCCCCTCCTACATAACAGGGGCAATATCTATAAGCCTCTTGATGGAATATGACTGATAAAATGCGTGGCCACGCCGAACTAAGTCAATATGAGATATTGAGCTTATTCGTTGCTCAGTATATTCTGGGATCAAGAAATAAGATATTGAACCATACAAGGGTGACACGATCTATGCCTTATGTTCAATATAGATATAAGGGCAAAGGGGTAATTATACACACAATCGTTATCACATAAAGGTTTCGTCAGATCACATGACATTCTCGTCACTTGGGTAGCAATGATGTGTTGCTTTGCTCGTGATCAGAAACAGTTTCTACCTCAAAGGTTCTGCACTTCAAGAGGTAAACACATAAACTTGTGGTTTTGTGTTCTTTGATTTGTGATTAATGGTTTAATCAAGATCCGTTCATCGGGATTGTTCCGCTAAGAGGATTAATTATTTTGAAAAACCCCTCTTAAATCCCTTCACCTTCTTGTATCCATGGCTGACAAGAAACTCATTCAACCTTTCATACCATGCTCTAGGGGCTTGCTTTAATCCATAGAGGGCTTTCTTTAGTTTGTAGACATGGTTAGGAAAACTTGGATCTACAAACCCTTTTGGTTGTTCAACATATACCTCCTCATTTAGATATCCATTTAGGAATGCACTGTTCACATCCATCTGATACAACTTGAATTTTAAGATACATGCCACAGCCAAGAGCAATCTTATGGACTCCAAACGAGCAACTGGAGCAAAAGTTTCATCAAAGTCTACTCTTCTATCTGGGTGTATCCTTGTGCCACAAGTCTGGCTTTATTTCTAGTAATATCACCATTTTCATCAGTCTTGTTTTTGTAGACCCACTTTGTACCAATAACATTTATACCATCTGGTCTAGGTACTAGATCCCATACCTCACTTCTTTTGAACTGAGAAAGTTCCTCCTGCATAGCATTGATCCAGTATTCATCAGTCAAGGCTTCTTTAACATTCTTTGGTTAAATCTTAGATATGAAGCATGAGTTAGAGATTGCTTCTTTTGATCTTCTTGTTGCAATTCCTTGATTTGGATTTCCAATGACAAGATCCAGAGGATGATTCTTCTGTGTTCTAGTAGATGGTCCTTTGTTTGGCCTAACATTCTCTGTAGCAGATTCAGAATTTTGATCAGATTCAGGTTCGGCTTGATCATCATCTGGTGCGGCGACAGGTGTGATAACATCTGTCTCTTCAGCTGGATCTGCACTTGTTGTATCAATATCATCAACAACAACATTAAATGATTCCATCATAGTTCTTGTTCTGGAGTTAAAAACTCTGTAGACTCTACTGTTGGTGGAGTAACCTAAAAATATCCCCTTATCACTTTTGGGATCCAATTTTCTCCTAGGTTCTCTATCTGCCAGGATGTAACATTTTGATCCAAACATTTGGAAATATTTTACAGTAGGCTTTCTATTCTTCCATAGTTCATACAATGTTGTAGCAGTACATGTTCTTAATGTTACTCTATTGTGAATGTAGCATGCAGTATTCATGGCTTCAGCCTAAAACTTATAGGGAAGATTTTTGGCATGCAACATAACTCTAGCAGATTCTTGTAAGGTTCTGTTCTTTCTTTCAACCACACCATTTTGTTGAGGTGTAATTGGTGAAGAAAATTCATGAGTTATTCCTTCAGCAGCACAGAACTCAGCAAATTTAGAGTTTTCAAACTCCTTACCATGGTCACTTCTGATTCTTACAATACCACAATCCTTCTCCTTTTGAAGTTGTAAGCAAAGATCTTTGAATTCTTCAAAGGTCTCAGATTTTTCCCTAATGAAAATGACCCAAGTGTATCTAGAGAAGTCATCAACAACAACAAAAACATATTTCTTACCTCCAAGACTCTCAACCTGCATGGGCCCCATCAGATCCATGTGTAGTAACTCAAGAACTCTAGAGGTGGACAAGTGTCGCAACTTTTGGTGCGACACCTTGGTTTGCTTCCCAATCTGACATTCACCACAGATGTTTCCTTCCTGTATCTGTAGGCTTGGTAATCTTCTGATAACTTCTTCAGATATGACTCTCTTCATACTCTTCAGGTTAAGGTGTCCTAATTTTTGATGCCACAGCTTAACCTCATCTTCTTTAGTTAAGAGACATGTAGATACATTGGCTTCTTCTAGAGGAACCCACAAGTAGCAATTATCCTTTGATCTAACACCCTTCATAAGGATGTCTCCTTCATTATTGCTGACAAGACATTCATTTTTTGTAAAGTTGACTAGCATGCCTTGATCACATAGTTGACTTATACTAATTAGATTAGCAGTGAGCCCTTTTACAAGAAGAACATTTTCAAGTTTTGGTAGACCATTGTCAATCAGTCTTCCAATACCCTTAATTTTTCCCTTAGCTCCATCTCCAAATGTCACAAAACTTGTTGTATAAGATTTTACCTCCTTTAAATACTTTTCAACACCTGTCATGTGTCTGGAGCAACCACTATCAAAGTACCAATCTTCTTTTGATGAGGCTCTGAGAGAAGTATGAGCAATCAGACTATTCTCACTGCTTTCAGCTGTACACTCCTTGATGTTGGGTGTATCCTCCTTTTGTTTCCATTCCATCTTTGTTTTAGTAATGGATGGTTCAGACTCTTGAAGGGATTCACTTGGATACCCATACAGTTTGTAGCAGTAGGGCCTTATGTGCCCCTTTCTTCCACAGTGATGACATCTCCATGAGTGGTATTTGCTTCTGTGTCTAGGTATAAATCTAGGTTTCTGCCTTCTTTGCTGATGTGGTGCCATGTGTGGTAACACTTGTCTATGCTGTCTAGGAGACAGGTGTGGTGACATCTTGCCAAACATTGTTGGAGCAAGTAGCTTACTTATCTCAGGCATGTACTTCCCTTCTTTGTTGTAATCCATAATCCTATTGACATTTTTATATTCATACCCAATACCTATTTTGGCTCTACTAGGAGTAGGTAATGTTTCTAGGATTTCATCTAGATCAGTTCCTTTAAATAGCCTAAGAACATGCTTCTTTAAATTCTCAAGATGAGAGTTTAACTCAGTTAATTATCGGAATTATTTACAAGTGGGGGAAAAATTAGTTTTTTATTAATGGGCTCGACAAGATGTTGAATCCTGCTCCTACGTATTCCCTGGTGCGATGGGAAACTCAAAGCCCCGTAGTTCTGGGTAGAAAATGATTGTTGGTTGGTTGATTTTATTTATGAAAATATTTTAGGCCGCGCTTGGGCGAAAAAAAAGTTTGATTGAGAAGACGGACTCGCACTTGGGCGATGATATCCGCTCGAGGAAAAATTAATCAAACGCACACGGGCGTGAAAATAATGTTTGATGGGTTGAAATTGATTTTATTGTTTTTTAAGGGAATGACGATTATCCGGACTACGAGCCATACGTCAAGAGTCCAGAAAACCGAGAAGTGGGGTAGTCATACGTCAATCCACTTCTTTTTCATTGGTTTAGTATTTTTATTATGTTTTTATTATTTTTTATAAGAATTGAAATTACAAATGACGTTTCATTATTATTATTATTATTATTATTATTATTATTATTATTATTATTATTATTATTATTGAATTAAACAAATCACATAAAAAGAACTCATTATAACAACAAAAATAGCTTCTGCAAAACAAACATAAAACGCACGCATGAACGCATGAGTGATAGAAACAGAGTCTGACCGAGAGAGGTGGAGAGATCGCACGAGAGAGGTCCGGCAACGTGCGGTGGCGACAGGCGGTGGCGTGGAAGTGGCAGCGGAGTTGTTCTTGGTGCTGTGCGGCGATGGTGTGTCGTGGTTGATGGTGGGATTCGACGGTGGTGACGGCGATGGTTACGGCAACAATTCTGAAACAGCGGCGGCAGAAATCGTTGTCCTCCCTCTTTGTTCTGTTTCTCTCCTTCCTTTGTTTATTCTGCTGTGTTTCTTTTATTCTTTTTTTGTTGTAATGGAGGAGGTTGTTATAATTGTGGTAGTGGAATGAGAGATTTGAAGGCTGGAGGTGGTGATTGAAGATGGTTTATTGTGTTTTTGAGATGGTTGCTGGTATGGAAGAAAGTGGCGCAGCAACAAGCTGCTACTACGTTGTTACTCTTTCTTTCTCCATTGATTTTTGTTCTCCGTTTTTTGGCTCTGTTTTTTCCACCACTTTTGTGTCAAACTCTTGTGTTATTTATAAGTAAAAGAATTAGGTTAGCTTTGAGTTTGATTGATCAACTTTGGAATGGAATTGTATGAGTTGAATGCAATTTATGAGTGAATGAAGAACTTCCTCTTTAGGATTTGATTTGTTCTCTGCGTGAAGCTGAATTCCCTCCCTCCCCTTGACTTTTAATCCTTTCTTTTAATTTTGGATATGTATTGATCTGAGAAGGAATAACCTTAATGGTGGTTTATGAAGGAATGATCAATTTCCTTGTTTGTGTTGATTCTCACGCGTAAACTTGAATTTCTTGTTTCTTTGGTCTTTCTCTAAATCATGTGCACTGCTGTCTTCTTCCCCTTATTGCTCTTTGTTTGTTTATTTATTAATTATAACAATAAAAATAAAAGAAAACAATATTGAACATATTTTTTGGATTTTTCTTAATAAAGCTACTAACAAGAAAAAAAAAAAAAAACATAAAATGAAATATTTATAAAAAAACAACAAGAATGGGACTCGAACTCAAAACCTTGGGCTCATAAGCACTTGTAGAATCCTTGCATTACCAAGTAGGCCAACACACACAATTAAAAGAAAGATGCACCGGGCATAATAAAACACTAAAAACGAGGTCAAAATTTGGGGTATGACAGTTCCTAATTTAACAAGTTCTCTAGCGTGTCTGGTTCCCTAATATCAGTACAGAATTTAACTATGTGTAATTCTTAATCTCAAACCTAACCGCAGATACTGAATTTAATGGTCTCATATAAGTAGGTTATAGTATCCCTTTGTTTCCGAAGTCTTAGATGTGTCACGATATCCACTTCGACCCTAGTTACTAACAGAATATGTGTACATCATATGTGCTAGTGTATAAAACGATAAATACAAATACTAACAGACAATAAATGAATAGCAATTTGTATATAAACTTGGAAAATAACCAGATTACATATCTCAAGCATTCCTAGGGGAGTTCATCTACTTGACCTAACTCTGATGGGGCTTATCTACTAAACACCATAATAAAACAATAAAGAAAAGTAAGCATAAAGATTACCCTTATGCCCTAGGAGCAACTGAGCCCTCCTTGCCTCCTCCTTAGAGTTCTCCTAACTCTCCTTGTGAATATTGAATTGTTCTCAATATTTTTGAATGAATAATAGTGGAGGAGGAAGGCTCTATTTATAGTTTTTCAGCTGGGTTTGGGCTTTTTCTGCGCATTCATCGCACCCATCGTGGCCACGATGGCGTGTATTTTTGCCTCATCGTGGCCACGATGGATCTTATCGTGGTGTGATGGAAGATTTTCTCAGGATTTTCTGTGTATTCTTCAAGTCATCATTGTGCCTTGATGACAAGCCATCGTGCCACGATGGTTAAGATTTTCAGCAGATTTTCTTCAATTTTAACTGTCTTCTCATCATGCCCCGTTGAACCTCATCGTGGGTACGATGGTTGTGTTGCTTTATTACATTTTTGCCCTTTTCTAATGTTTTTTCCACTTTTCTTGTTTCTGGGCCAAGTATCTTCACTTATTCAGGTATTTGCTTGCTTCTGGGCTTCAATTGCTATTAAAACTATACTAATTTACTACTAAAAATACCATCTAATTGGCTATCATCAGCTTTGGGTTTGGGTGGAAAAAACCCGAACCCAATGGGTGTGGGCATGGGTGTTGTTTTGCCACCCGAACAGTCTTTGGGTTTGAGTTTGGGTTTGGGTGATGATTTCGGATGTGGGTTTGGTGAGTATCAAACCCGCACTCACGGGCGCCCGTTGCCATCCCTAAGAGTATATGAAATGCCTTTGTCGTTGGTTATTATCTGAACTGGACTTGACGACTTTACGTAATATCTGAAATGTGTTTGTTAATTTTATATTAAGCTAAACTAATTAATATTATATGCAGTGATCCTAATTAACAACCCTAAATATAGATAGATGATCACATATGAACAATTACTAACATAAGTCTGATTCTTCTATCGAGATTAATCACCATTAAATAATGGTGAGCACTTCCGTGCAGCAGAATTTTGCGCTGCACTGGTGCAGTATGCACGAAGCCAATAGGCGGATGTCACGCCTGCAAATTCGTTACGAAATGGTTGTCTGGCACGAAAATTTTCAAAACTGAGTTAATCACCACGTGATGCGTCTGTTTACATAAATACCCTTGTATTGATATGTCTGTTTACATAAATACCCTTTTATTAATATTTCAAAATCCTGATTAGCAACTTAATTGTTTTTCTTTAATTGGTACAAGATTAGTAGCTTTAAATTATAAGCGCACCTATATTACCAAAGGAGATCACTGTTTATCGTTTACCAAAGGAGATCACTGTTTATCGTTTACCAAAGGAGATCACTGTTCATCACTTCTCATTATCTTCGTCTGATCCCCAAGTATAAGTCTCTTATCTTTGTTGCTGCTGTTGCAGATCTTCGTCGATGTAAGGATGACAGTCTCTTATCTTTATTGCTGCTGTTGCATCTAATTATTGGCGCCCTAATTATTTAGTCTAGGATTTCATGACTTAATTTTTGTTTCTGCTGTTATTTTGATTTCTGCTGTTATTTTGATTTATGTTGATTAATGTGTTGATTTCATGTTAGTGGAAATTATCATAATGTCATGTGTATGAGTTGCAAATGGAATAACAAAAATACTCATGTGTATTAGTTGATTAGTGTGCTGAATTATGCAACAATAGAATGGTTTATCATATTACTACTCTTATCATTTAGCGTGTTAGTGTCAATTACCACCTCCACAATACCACCAACTCTTATCATTTCATGAATTGTAATTTTTGTAGTTTACTTAGAGAGATGTCTGCGGATGGTTTGTCGGGTTTCGATGTCGAAGTAAACATGAAAGACTTGACAGCAGAAGAAATACAAAATATGGAATTTGAATCTATAGAAAAAGCAGAGGAATTTTATGTAGAATATGCAAGGTGTCTTGGGTTTTCCGCTAGAAAAGATGTAAGGCGAGTCACCGCTGAAGGTGTTGTACATACACGTCAGATGGTTTGTTCTAGGTAGGGTGAGAGAGCTAAAAAAAATATTGAGCGCACTGAACGTTCGAGACAACCCAGGGGATTGTCACGAACATCTTGTGTAGCTATGATTCGATTTCACCTTAATAACAGTAGTGGTACTTATGGTGTTGTCTGCTTTATGCCCGTTCACAACCATCCTTTAACTCCATCCACACATGTTCACCTGATCCCCAAGTATCGTGGATTGAATGAAGCCGATAAGAATTTCGTAGATGGGTTGCATTCGTACGGGGTTAGATCTTGTCATATTCTGGGATATTTGATGGGTCAAAAAGGTGGTCATGCAGGGCTTGGTTTTTGCAAAAAAGACCTTTATAACTACATCACCAGGAGTGGGAAGGCAAAAATGGAGGATGTTGGCGACGCGTATTCTGCTTTGTGTGATATCCAGACAAGAACAGAAAATGACCACCTTTTTTATTGTAAGTTTACACTCGATGATATGGGGCATCTAAATAATTTGTTTTGGTGCGACGGAGCTAGTCGCGTTGACTACAGCTGTTTCGGGGAAGTGATTGCCTTCGATGCGACTTATAAGAAGAACAAATACGACAGGCCACTCGTTGTTTTTTGTGGTTACAATCACCACAAGGAAACTACAGTTTTTGCCTGTGCCTTAATTGTCAACGAAAAAACTGAGACATACAAGTGGTTGTTAGAGACATTCTTAGATGCGATGTATCAAAAGCATCCGCTTCGGGTGGTGACTGATGGAGACAATGCTATGAGAGAAGCAATTAAATGTGTATTTCCGAATGCAAGTCACCGCCTTTGTTCTTGGCATATCCACCAGAATGCACTTGAAAATGTGAAGAATAAAATTTTTTGCCAAGAGTTCTCTTCGTTGGTTTATTCTACTTGTAGCCCTGCGAGGTTTGAAAGTGAGTGGCAGAGGATTATAGATGAGCATGGTCTATCAGGGAATCCGTGGACTCGAAAGGTTTATGAGACAAGGAAAAGTTGGGCAGCTGCGTTTATGCGGTCGGATATGTTCTATGGAATGAGAACGACTTCAATGTGTGAAGGTCTAAATTCATTTGTTAAAAATTTTGTGCAGAAAAGAAGCACTCTAGTTGATTTTGTAAGGGATTTTCATAGAGCTTTAGCAGAGTACAGAAACCAGGAAATGACGTCTGATTTTGTTTCAACTTACTATAAACCTGTGATGTTAACACATATGCCAGGTCTTGAGCAAAAAGTTTCTGAGATCTTCACCAGAGCCATGTTTATGAAGGTTAGAGAACAGATAACAAATTCAGCCTCGCTAGTTATTGGTGAACAAGTTTCGTTGGGGAATACAGTGGTGATTAAAATGGATAGATTTGGCGTTCCCGGTTCAACGGTGACAGTTTGCGTTGATTTGGTTGGTCCCATTTTTAAATGTGAATGCCAACACTTTGAGCGCAGTGGGATTCCATGTTGTCACGTCTTTTGTGCCATCAAGCAGAGACACATGGATTACCTCCCAGACAACCTGGTTTGCAAAAGGTGGACTAAAATGGCGAAAAATAATGTCTTGACGTGTACGGTGGATAAACAGGATGCTGATAAGTTGGAAATGTATCGTCGAAGTTCATTGACTGCTGCGTTCAATACATTGTTGGAGGTTTGTTGTAAAACTGATTCCGGTTATAAGCAGGGTATCAGTGCAATGTACGGTCTTATTAACAAGTTCAAGAAAGCTGATGCTGGGAACAGAGGAAAAAATACAAATGAAACCCCGATTCGCGACCCAAAGAAGTCGAACGCCAAAGGCGCTCCTCGCAAATACAATAAACACAAGAAGAAGAAGAATACAAAGTGTGGCCATTGTCAGATGGTTGGCCACGACAAATCTGGTTGTCCGGTACTACATCCGGGCAGCGATTTAGAATTCGACGACACTGTGCAGACTGAAAATGAATCGATTGATATGGATGTATGCAGTTTTGAGTGTTTTGGGGTTTTTATTCTTCAGCGAAAGTTACTATCTGTCGTTTTTTAAAAATTTTACTATGTTAATGTACAGGTATCAGATTCGCTTACTGAAGGCAGAAACGACCGCGTACCCGGTGACAGGAGTAATGGTGGTCAGCGAAGGAAGAAACAAACTACTACAAGTACAACCACTGAAGTACCAACACAGTCCTCATCATCCAGCTACAATGTAGGGCACGGATACCCGCACTTTCCATCACAGTTTAGAGTAAATCAAAGTGTGGGGTTGTTTCCAAACTTTCCACCATCGGCTAACTGTGCACCGCATGCGCCACCAATGAACAGTAATATGGCTAACTGTGCACCGCATGCGCCACCAACGAACAGTTATATGCCGGGTGGATCTCATAATGTTCCTTCTCGTTCATCGGTTAGTGTAAACAAAATTCTTAACAATCCTTATGTTAGAAGGCCGGACATGTTATAATTGTCGTCCTTTGTTGTTTTTGGCAGTTCTTGCAAACCTTGGGGGACGTGGAGCTGAAAGCAAAAATGAAGAAAGAACGACCGGAAAATTGACTTGTGATTCAATGAATTACACACTTGCAGTCGAGCGTCATAAACGGCCTTTGTAAAAATATTTAATATGGTTGTCCTTTGTTTTCCTGTTGTATATTGCAGATTGTATGTTGTATTTTTCAAATCTCCTTTTGAGTACCTCCCCATACTCTTGGTAAAATCAATATATATGATTTGAAAATTATGAGTTTATATGAAATATATGTGTGTGTGTCTGTGTGTGTGTTGGGATTAACGGCAAAGGTAATACTTATATGCAAGGAAATGTTTTTTCAATCTTTTCATAATCGACAATAAAAAGGAAAACTTTTTTCAAACTTTGTTATAGTTATTGCAGCTGCTGAAGCAGCTATCGGACTGACTGTTGTTTCCTCGATTGCTCGTAACATAAAATCAATTTTTTTTTTTATATTTTGAACAAGCAAATGTAAATTATTATAAATTTTGGACCAATAAAACTAGAACAAACATTCATGCAAACTATACTTATATGGCATAAATCACAGGCATATATGGTAGCACAAGTATAGCATCCTTGCAGGTTTAAATACAAAATACCAAAAAAGAAACATAACATAATACCACCCAACACAGGTTAATTTGCATCCTTGATATAACAATCATGACCCTACTTCAAAAGAAACATAGCATTATTTTTAAACATTCAAGATTGCAGCGTAAATTTTGGAAGGACAGTTGGGATCAACCGAAAGCCTGACCCTACTTCCACTCTTTAGTCCGTGTTCCTTGACAAATTCCTTCCATCTTCCTACTAAGAAAGTCTCCGTAGTGTTCTTTCCGCTCGACCATCTGAGTTGACACTCAAATACATCACCCTCCTCATCTTGTAATATAATGTCAGTCATACTTTTAGACAGCCGGCCTTCTCGAACAAACTTCGCCGGAATATTCTACACAAACAACGTGATCAATTAATTAACTGTTACTTGTTTCAAAAAATAAAAAATAATTAACTGTTACTTGTTGGTAACACATCGATGACATGAAAGTTATGTAAACATTACCAGATTGTTGCTCGATGCTTTATATTGTGAAAGTTCTATGTCGCAGTCGACCATTTCTGCGTGTTCTCCATGGTCAATGCCTGCGGCAGCAGCATGAGGGACAAGGGAGATGGCAGATGGTCCTGCACCTTCAGAGCCAGTGGCTTTGACAAAGGGGGGATCGTAATCACAATGCCAGGGAGGGAATTCTTCAGGGGGAGAGTCAGGGTGTTTGCCGGTGATCATGCTGCTTGGATTTATCATGCCACTCACAACGTTCAAGTACTCTCTGGGGTAAACAGACGGTCGAGATGAGGATAAATTGAAGCGGGAGGGTATGTGATGGGCTGCATATCAATGTTGTAGACTCCAATGTGAAACGTGCTGTCACCTAAGTAAGTGAATGAGACCCAAATCCCCTCCGGTTGATGGTAGTGTTCAAACATATTCTCTACACCTCTGTGGATAAAACCGTGTTTTTTGCACTTGAACAGGTGTACCCCGAATCTTGTCCCATTTTGATCTTGTAACCACACCTTATCTTTCAATTCATCTTTAAATCGTTCAAAAAAGTATGGTGGCAATTCTCCAATACCCTGCAAAAATATAGTGTGTAGAGGATAAAAACCTACATGTCTGTTGACCAAAAAAAAAAAACCTAAATGTCTAAAATAAAATCAACATAACAACAGCCAACGGATGGATTAGCGTTTTTTGGGTTTTCAAGCAAAATATATTGTGCTAAAAATTAAATCCATTAAATCCATAGTGAGAGAGACAACAAAATAGCCATAAACTAGACAAGTGAAGAGACTCTTATTGTTGTCTCTTTGTATAGAATAAGGTTGTAATGCACAAAGAGACAGATTAAAAACCACTACTTGCATACCACAACAGATCGTATAAGATTTCAACGGAAAAGAAAACAAAACGACACAATACAAGGAAGATGTGTGAAGAAAGAACAATATTGTTTACCACATCGGGTAGAAGCAGCAAACTGAACAGTTTGTAATGAAATGCCATTGTTGGTGTGCAAAGCAAACTAGACCGGAATACACGCCTGGAACTCGATCGGAATACACGCCTGGAGTGTGATTGCGGTGGCTTTGCTTGTATTTATTCACAACGGGTGAAGTGTTGCATAGTGTGGTGTGACCGGGTGTGTTGGGACTTGGGAGTGGTTGACGTGAGCTTCTACACTGTCAATTTGAAATCCAACCATTGCACCCTTTGATTTTCCTTTGGTTAGTTAGGGGCTTAGGGCATAGGGGGAACACGTTGCAATGTACTACTGTACTAGTAAGTGTTGTGTTTCTTTGTAAAAAAATAAAAATAAAGCAAGTGGTGTGTTTCACAGAGATGTCAAAAACTCAAAATTAGAGTTGTGAAAATGGGCTAGCCCGAAAAAATTAAAATTGAAAAAATAAAATAAAATATAAATCTAAATAATTTGTTTTGGATTATTTGAAATTAGCTTGTAGTATAAATTATAAAACACCATCTGCTACTTAAGTAGCAGATGAGTAAAAACAGAGCACCCAAGAAACTCGTAGGTAGCGGATGAGTAAAAATATGACGCGCAAGAAAATCGTACGTAGCGGATGAATAAAAATAGGGTGCTCGAGAAACTCGTACAATTTCACATGAGTTAAAATATGGTGCGCGAGAAAGTCGTAGGTAGCAGATGCTTAAAAATAGGGCGCGAGAAACTCGTAGGTAGTGGATGAATAAAAATAGGGCGCGCGAGAAACTCGTACGTAGCGAATGAGTAAAAATAGGGCGAGCGAGAAACTCGTACGTAGCGGGATGAGTAAAAATAGGGCGCGCGAGAAAGTCGTAGGTAGCAGATGAGTAAAAATATGACGCGCGCGAATATATATATATATATATATATATATATATATATATATATATATATATATATAGCGGATGAGTAAAAAATAGGACGTGCGAGAATTATTAATGCTATTCACATCGTTGAGTTTGAGCACTATAAGTAAAAAATATATTAAAAAAAATTAACCGGGCCGGCCCGAAAGCCCGACTACACGTACCGGGCTAGGCTCGGGCACTAATTTTGGTAGCCCATTTTTTATCCGGACTTTTTAGCCTAGCCCAACGAAGCCCAAAGCCTGACCGGCCCGCCCGTTTTGACAGCTCTAGTCAAAATGGGCTAGCCCGAATTCCTTATGTCTTACGTTTTAACTGTATATTTGTAAAATAAATACAAATTTTTCAATTACTATATGGTTTTAAGTTTTAACAAATTGTATTGTTAATTCTTGCACTAGCAATTTGCAAAAAATAAATGAGAAACTTCATGGACGGATCGACAAATTTGGAGCATTGTCATGTACAAAAAATAAATTTGGGGCAGTGTCTCTCTCTTGACAATCGTAGCTCCGTCCACATAAACATTCATCAACTCTTCGCATCACAAATACGTGGCAATACGTGTACTTAGCTTCGTGCTATATGACATTATCTTTAAATGTGTATGTATGTGTAAATAAGAGTTACGTTTTCTTCATTATGTACCCTACTGCAAACTAACCCCTTGATGAAACATATATATACTGTGAGTGTGTGTGTGTGTGTGTGTAACATTTTACTTTCCTATGCATCAGACAGTAGAGATAAATAAAAAATAACAATGACATGCAATAGCAAACATGCATGATCATTAAAGGTTGTCCAAGTCTTACAAAAAGGGCATAGAGAGCCCATTGTGTTGTTAACATCATAGAGGATTTCCAAAATACAAACTAGCTAGGAAAATATACAAAATAGCAATGACATGCAATAGCAAACATGCATGGATCATTACACTTGTCCAGGGTTGTCCAGGTCTTTCAAAAAGGGCATAGAGAGCCCATTGTGTTGTTAACATAGAGGATTTCCAAAATACACAAACCAGCTAGGAAAATATACAAAGTAGACATCATAAATTTGGTCCATGATCAACTCACTGCTGCATAACTGTTGCATAGATTCAACTCACTGCTGCATAACTGTTGCATAGATGGAGGCTGGCATATCCGGGTCAACTTCCAGCCTAACCAGACTCCCCCGCCTTAGATTGTTATCTGAGCAAAACTGCCTCCATTTCCCTACTATATAGGCATGCGGCCGATTGCTTGAGTAAGACCACCTGATACGACAGTAATAAAGACGCTCATTTTGATCCGTTATAATCACTTTCGAGGGGAAAGTGTCGTTCCTTAACAGTCCCCGACGGACAAACGCCGTTGGCAGATTCTGCGTAATCAATCAAAATATAACTAAATGTCAGCTGTAAATAAATAACTAAATAACACCATGATTCTACCATTTGTAGCACGTGTCAACTGTCGATTGTGTGTGCAATTGAAAGAAGAAAAAAACTGAAGTATCTAACTCTACTTACAACCATGTTTCATAACAATTAATAACTTTAAAAAACTGAAGTAAATATTACCATATTGTTGAGCGTCGCCTGCGTTTCGGAAAGCCATACATCACAGCTTACCCTATTATATCTGACAGCCTGGGGATGGACGGCATCGGGGGCAGCAACATCTTGTGGGGGATGGGGGTCAATTTCAGGAACATTGACAGAGGGAGGGGCAGCAGCAGCGAGGGTAGGGGGATCATTCTCGGGAACGTTGACGGGCGGAGGGTAATCATTTTCGGGAACGTATCCGGGGGGAGGGATAGCAGCAACACCGGAAGGGGAACCATTTTCGGGAACGTATCCGGGGGGAGGGATAGCAGAAACACCGGAAGGGGAACCATTTTCAGGAACTTGGGTGGGGGGAGGGCCATCAGCAGCACGGGGATGGGAGTAGTTTCCAGGAAAGTAGAGGGATGAACCGGTACCAGCAGCATTCAAGGTTTCTATTAAAGTTAACGGACCACGTGGAAGGAGATGTTCCACTGTCGGTGGATATACAATGTCGTTCATGTCAATGTCTCGGACAGCCATTATAAATCTATTGTTACCCTCGTAGTGGAGGTGGACCCAAAGCCCCAACGGTTGACCATAGTGAATAAAGAGTTTGTATAATCGGTAGATGTAACCATATGTTGTTGATTTACTTAGCAGTATCTCAAACTTTGATCCTATTGCATCTTCCAGAAATACCCTTTCGGTAAGTTCGCCCTTGAACCGGTTGTAAAAGTAGTCTGGAAGACGTGCAATGTCCTGCAGAATGGTAACAATATTATTGACAACCATTGGAATAATCAAACAGCAATGATTGGAGCCATGATCGAATATGTGTCATTACAGCCAACGTAGAACGGATTGCTTGAAACACAAGTCCCGCGTTGTAAACAAACATAAAGAGTGACACGTCTGTGTATTTTAACCATCTAAAACAAGACCATAAAACAAACAACAATACAAGCTACACCAAATACAAACATTGAATTCGTCAAAAATCAATAAAAATAAATATAAGCATTGAAGATGTGCAGTTTTGTTGTATTCGTGTGAATGGTTATGTGAGTATGAATATAGTTGTGGCCAATTCGGCAAACAGTCCTAGTTATTACGGTGATTGAAGTATCGGCACTTATTTCCATATAAACAAACGGGCCTTAGATTGAAAGATTTGATTTAACAAATAATCAATATAATCAATGGTAGGGTGGTTCACTGCTCCCCCTGTAGTGAAAAAAGCAATTTCGGGATCTGGTATCGTGCTGTGTGGAACAAATAACTTGGAGGCATATGTACAACCAAGATTAACCTTACCAACAAAAACAAACAAACAAAATTCCCAACAAATGATAAAAGCAACAACTACAAGAAAAATAAAATAAGGAAAAACCAAAAAAATACTACTGATCCTGTGAAGTTGAAATTAACAGTGGAAACAGTTATATGCGAAAAAACACTAAATGCAAGCAACAACAAAAAAATCATCAAACCAAAATCATCTCAAAATTAATAAGCCCTTTTGTTGCGATCATGTGAATATGCATGCAATAGCAAACAATACAATCAATGTTTCCCAACAATACGCAGTCAAACAAAGCAACAGGTTCAAGGTATATACATCTGTTCAAAACAAAAAAAAAAATATACGTATATACACATCTAGTATGTAAAGATCGGGTGAAAGCCTTAACTCAGAGAAGAGAAGAACAAAAAAAAAACAGATCCAAGCCATCACTCACAAACAATGCCGTTCAAACAAAATATAAAATAAAAATAAAAAAACCCACAAACAATATCAGATTCAACAGCGTTACCTTCTCCGGGTCAAGATGTATACAGAAAGTTCTGAACTGGAAAACCATCTTCGGTCACTGCTGAGAGCAGCGTCGTACAGTAGAGGTGGCGAGTTGGAGTAGGGCAAACCAGGAAAGTGCACGTTTGTCTTCTGGTTCTGTTGCTATGTGCAGTAGGTTGAACTTGAAGGGGTTTCTGTGCACTTGTGTTGGATAATGTGTTTTGGTGGTGTCTTTTCAAATCTTCAGAGAGTGATTCATTGGTGGGGAATGGCGTGTGACTAGGGAGGAGCGCCTTACTCCTTTCAATTATGGTAACCAAATACTAGTATAGCACAGTAGTAAGAGACTTGTTTTGTTTGTGTCACCATAACCGATAATATTTGTGGGAGGGGATTACATGACTGTCACCTGGGAAAGTCAAGGTGACTTTGATCCATTCTTGTCCGTTCGATCAATCATGTGGCTATACATGACTGTCACGGGGGAGAAACTCGTAGGTAGCGGATGAGTAAAAATAGGGCGTGAGAAACTCGTAGGTAGCGGATGAGTAAAAATAGGGCGCGCGAGAAACTCGTACGTAGTGGATGAATAAAAATAGGGCGCACGAGAAACTCGTACGTAGCGGGATGAGTAATAATAGTGCGCGCGAGAAATTCGTAGGTAGCGGGTGAGTAAAAATATGACGCGCGAGAAACTCGTAGGTAGTGGATGAGTAAATATACGGCTTGAGCATTAATATAGCGGATGAGTAAAAAATATGACGCGCAAGAATTATTAATGTTTTTTACCTGGTTGAATTTGAGCACTAGAAATAAAAAAAAATAAAAATATAAATAAGAATAAAATAAATCGGCCCGGACTGAAAGCCCGACTACCCGTACCGGGTTCGGACACTAATTTTGATATAAATAGGATCCGCTATTATAGCTTTTATACCCTTATAAAGTAGGGCATATCTAGTGTTTGGCCTTTAAAGTCGTGAGAATTATGACTTGTGTCTAACAAGTCAAATTGTACTAGTGCATATTGTGACAAATAGTAACAAGTCCATTTTAAAGTACAAGTACTTTCTAGTTCCAAAAGTAACTGGTGTGCAGTACCTGTGACTTGTACCACCAGTTTGTGTGAAAGTGAAATCGTTTTTGGTGATGGGTCCCACCCCAAACTTTCTTAACCTTTCACCTACTTCGTAAATGTGCATAGGAAGTGGATGGTTTGCCTGACTGCTGTCCTCTAACTTTATTGCGGGACTGCACCTGCCTTTCAATTGTTTCAGTCCATCCGATTAATCCAACCATTGATATCATGTCACAAATCCTTTTTATTTCTTTTTTAAAATTTAAAATTAAAATAAAAATGGAAACATGGTGCTGGTTGAACCACACAATTGATCCAACGGTCCATAACAATTGAAGTGTGTGCAGGGGAGACCAAACCTTTTTTAAAATAAAAAAACATTTTTTGTCAAAAAATAGTATTACTTTTAGTTAATTAAGCCTTCGAATGTTTATTTAACTTAATTAACCATTCTGAAAAAGAAAAAAACAGTAATTAATTAATGAGATAATGAGATTAGGAGAACAATTACAAACACTTAACAAATACACACTTAGCACTAAGTCCAAACACTTACAAACACAGTTACAAACACTTACACAAATACACAATTACAAACACTAAGTACACAATTACAAACACTTATAACAGTTCACATAAACTGGCAATTACAATGACTAAAACACTTAATACTAGCAGTTCATTAGAAACACAACATTCATTAACATAGACAACACCAATAAAGTCACTACAATTTTGACCGTCATCCTCTGATCATTAAATTTCTTTTCAACTTCTTCAGTTTTCTTCCTTCCATCTTCAATAACCCCTAAAAAAAACTTTGACAGTGCATCAATTCTGCCATCGTCAACTTCATCAACATCAAAGATCTCATCTTCTTCATCAACCCAAATAAACATATTACATGTGGTTGGCATCTAGCAACAATAATCCATAACATAAAAGTATTGAGAAAAAATTAAAATAAAAAATCGCACAAAAGTTAATTTAATTGTAAATTACTACCATCCAAAATGGACACCTCCAGAACTGTCTCCCTGCATGAATACCCTTTTTTGCAGTCAAAAGTATAGTATGAAAGCCGCAACGACACAATCTTCCCCGGCGAGAAACTGACGACGAAGGTACAGACATGGAAGAATGAGATTGGGAATTATTGCTTTCGTTTCTGCTACCGCCGCATCTTCGATTGTTGATTCGATTACCTTCCATAAGTCACAAATTCTGGAGCACGAAAGCTTTTATGAGGAGAGCGGAGAGAAAAAATTAGAGGAAGAAGACGATTAAAAGGGAGAGGGTCTGAAGAAGTGGAATAAATTTAGGGTTTTGACTTTAAAAGATATGTCACATAATAACTGGGCCGGGTATGTAACTGGGCCGGGTATATAACTGGGCCGCTGCTGATATTTTAACCTTATATTTGCATCATTTTTTATTAAAAAATTATTAATTAATAATAATGCTAAACATGAGGAGTCTAATAAAAATTATTTTTTAGATACATAGGTAGATTGATATATCTAGAGTGTATCTAATAATTATTCAACTTTGCACCATCAGAATTACCAGGTATATGTCATTAATTTTCTACAACATTTTTTTTTCTTGTTTAATGGGGTTATATATGAAATGGTGTTTTTTTATCTTTTATTTTTCTCATTCTTGTGTTTATATAAATGTGATATGTTACAGCAAAGTTGAAGATGAAATCAGATGAGAAAGAAGGATTTTTCTTTACTTGTCTTGATTTGATGAAGATGAACAAAATTACAAGGTGTGATGGAAAAGCAACGGGTGGTTATTGGAAGATTAGCGGCAAAGGCTGTATAATCAATAAAAAAGACACACTAACAATTCAGCCATCCTCGACATCTTCAGGCCTTCCCATAACCCATAGAGGTCTTCCTCTCACCTTTCAGCCATCCTCGACATCTTCAGGCCTTCTCCTAACCCATAGAGGTCTTCCTCTCACCTTTCAGCCATCCTCGACATCTTCAGGCCTTCCCATAACCCATAGAGGTCTTCCTCTCACCTTTCAGCCATCCTCGACATCTTCAGGCCTTCCCCTAACCCATATAGGTCTTCCTCTCACCTTTCAGCCATCCTCGACATCTTCAGGCCTTCCCCGAACCCATAGAGGTCTTCCTCTCACCTTTCAGCCATCCTCGACATCTTCAGGCCTTCCCATAACCCATAGAGGTCTTCCTCTCACCTTTCAGCCATCCTCGACATCTTCAGGCCTTTCCATAACCCATAGAGGTCTTCCTCTCACCTTTCAGCCATCCTCGACATCTTCAGGCCTTCCCCTAACCCATAGAGGTCTTCCTCTCACCTTTCAGCCATCCTCGACATCTTCAGGCCTTCCCCTAACCCATAGAGGTCTTCCTCTCACCTTTCCTCATTTTTTCTTCATCTTGTTTGTTCTTCTTTTGGTTCCACCCATTCTTCATCTTCCTTAGATTTGCAAATCATACCTTATAAAACTTCAATGACAGCAACAAAATCTATAATAGGGTATATATTTTACCCAAGTGATGAAGAACTCGTAAATTACTACTTGAAGCACAAATAATTTTGTGATGATTTTATGGTCGACAACATAGCTCATATTCATCTTCTCAACTTTGCACCATCAGAATTACCAGGTATATGTCATTAATTTTCTACAACATTCTTTTTTCTTGTTTAATGGGGTTATATATGAAATGGTGGTTTTTTTATCTTTTATTTTTCTCATTCTTGTGTTTATATAAATGTGATATGTTACAGCAAAGTTGAAGATGAAATCAGATGAGAAAGAAGGATTTTTCTTTACTTGTCTTGATTTGATGAAGATGAACAAAATTACAAGGTGTGATGGAAAAGCAACGGGTGGTTATTGGAAGATTAGCGGCAAAGGCTGTATAATCAATAAAAAAGACACACTAACAATGTTATTTGTAGAAAAAATACTGTTCTTTTCTATACTTCTCTTCATGAAAAAAACAACTGGGTTATTCACGAATACCATGCAAATGAAGCAATTTGTCCTCACAACAAGGTATATGTTTTTTATGTTGTTTGTGTTGAAATGAAAAAACCTTTCACCCATCCTCGACATCTTCAGGCCTTCCCCTAACCCATAGAGGTCTTCCTCTCACCTTTCCTCATTTTTTCTTCATCTTGTTTGTTCTTCTTTTGGTTCCACCCATTCTTCATCTTATCTTTTATTTTGGTGAGCACTTTTGACAATATTATTTTAAATTAAATTTCAAATTTTAATGATGTGGAGTTATTGATGGGACCCATTTTAGAACTTTTTAAAGAAATGCTCTATTGAAGGGGTTGAATACCTATTAGATACTATTATTAAAAAAAATAATAAATTGATGATGTGTCTATGTGGGACCATTTAAGTACTCAAAAATAGAGTGCTCCATTGTGGATGCTCTAAACCCTCCATTCAACACCAAAAATTTTCCCCATTGTACATGGTCTAAATTAGTTGAATGTCACTATGACCTTTCTACCCTTTTATCAAAGCTGCACACGTGATCGATTGGAATGGCCTTCCCGAAACTTCCGTCGTCTCCCACACCCAAACACACTTCCGATCTCTCTCATACCTCGCAACCTGGTGCTCACGAAACAGAGATCCAGACGCATACTCCAACAATCACAGTTTAACCGTAGTTACAGTTTATCCTTTCACACCACACTCCTTGACGTTTACCAGGATCGCTAGTCTCTCAGCCACCCAATGACATTCGCACACAACAATTTCACGTTACTCCTTCAACCCAACAAGGTAAGGTTGTTTCTTCTGTCTTTCCACTGCCTGGTTATCTACATCACAGTACGAATAGAAGTACTCCACAATTGCAAACTATATGGTTATTTAAATTTAGTTTTTCTGAATTTGGGCTCAACTTGACCTAACTTCTCCACTATACTTAGGGTGTGTTTGTTCATGGATGTAAAAATTAATCATAGGACTAACTTTCCCAGAAACATAATAGTGCGAATTTTATTATAAGAAATTTTACAAAAAAAAAAGGGTCTGACTAACAATTTGTTGGCATGAAACAAACACCCCCTTAGATTATTTTTCAAAAGCTGTTTTTCAAAAGCTATTTCAAGTATTGTTAAAAAAAAAGAAGCTATTTCAAGTAGTTTACTAGCTCATAACTTATAATTTATCATTCCAATTGTACAGTTGCCATCTTACTTTGGAGTTAGCTTATAAGCTACTAGCTATAATATAGTTTATCAACAATCCGTTTTGCTTGGACCAAATAGAATCTAAATGGCTGTAATTTAAAAAATTGTAATGCTTTCCTTGGGTTGTTGGTATTACTTGACAGTTGCAATGCTCGATTGTAATTTGCAGGAATTTGTACAGGCTCCACAGTACTTTTACGAACGTTTCATGGATGAGTTAAAGGACATGGCTACGTTCATAGACCCGGTGGGATCAATATTTCAAGCCATAGTTTACAAAATCTATGGTCACTTATATTTTTCTAGATGGGACGACATGCTTATCCACTACAATGAACCGGAGGGTCTGTGGGTAAACTTCAAATACAGGGGTTTTAACTCATACAACATTATTACGGTTAAAGATTTGGATATGAGGATCATTCAATATCCAGATACCGAAGAATATGGTATTACGCAGGAACATTGGAATCAGAGGGACTACACCCCACAGGACGATTGGAAGTTCACCTACTCACATTACCCCCCAGTCGCGTTGATAATTACCTTAGAAAGGTATATGGACCTGCCGTTGGCTTTACATTTCCCAATCTCAACAGTCATGTACCAGAAACCAAAGCAGTTAACGATGGCCCTGCCGCAGAAGTTGCTTGTTCCACCCACGCTTTATCTGAGTGCGATGAAGCTAGTCGCCAAGTCCACTGGGATATAACGCTCACCAACTCACAAGCCATGGCCAATAATATGGTAATGTTTACAAATCTGTTAATTCGTTAGTTATATTTGGTAGATTGGTTAAAACAATACAGTCTTTAATTTGTATGCAGTATATCCCAAAAAGATTCACCGAACAAGCCCAACTAACGAAACACAATCACAGTATAAAAATTATAGACGAGAAGGGTTCAGTGTTTGTTTGTGATATCCGACTCCGTAAAAATGCGAAGAATGAACTATATCTGGTAGGAAAATGGAAAGATTTTTGTGCGGCGAACGGAGTCATGCGGGGGAGTAGGATAAGGATGTCCGTTGATCCCAAAACGCCTTCCATATTCACTGCCAAGGTCTTGGCTCCAGTGCCGTGCAATGGGGCATCCTAAATTACACCGGTAAGTTTTTTTTTCCTTCCTTCCGTTGCTTAAAGTTTAAAACCATGAATGATTCCAATACAATTTCACGCCGTAAGATTAATAATTTTCCACATATGCAATTTGCATATTTCCTTTAACATGCACATGTTTAAAACTAGCTAGCATGTCCTTAACTAACTTACGGAGCACCGGCAAATAAGTAAAATTTGTCGTAAAAAGCATCGAATAAACGGGGGGAAAGAAAATGTGAATGGGCCGGGTCGTCCCGTTAACTGCATGGCCCATATGGGAATGGGCCGGGTCGTTAATGCAGAGCTTGATAATAATTGTGTTGGAACGGGCTATCCCATGTATATAACTCGGGCCTATGGGCCAGGCCAGGCCAGGCCAGCCCAGTGGACAACAAAATGTGAAAACAAAATTAACTAACCCTATTAATATTGGTTTAATTATTAAATTTGTTCACCAATAAAAAAAATAAATGGACTAATTAAATTAAAATAACTCAGGTAATTTAGGATTATAATGGTTTTTTTCAAATATTTTTGCAAGGAATATGTAAAGTTATGAATAAAATGGATAGTAACTAGTAACAAACGTGGGTCATTTAATTGGTGCTGAAAAACAATGTGCACAATTATTACAACAACTGAAAAGAGTGTATGTGGAGTGTGGACGGCTGGATTCCACGAAATTGAAAACAGTGTAGTTTTGGGACCCAGTTTGGGTGCGGTAAAACCGTTTGTTGTCTTGTAGTCAGACGTTATGGACCGTTTGATCTTAATCAAGACAGTCTCTATTTAAACAACATCGTCTGCATTTGTTAAATAAAATGAAATTTGATTTTCTAGATCGTACGATCATGATCAGACGATTATAAACTATAGTGTTACCTATAAACTCTACCCAATGTGCCATTGCCTGACAATTTTGTTTTGATCAGCGCAAA
The DNA here is from genome assembly GCF_020283565.1 of Trifolium pratense. Lineage (NCBI taxonomy): Eukaryota > Viridiplantae > Streptophyta > Magnoliopsida > Fabales > Fabaceae > Trifolium > Trifolium pratense. The sequence goes on from NC_060063.1 coordinate 51,408,744, forward strand.
AGGCAGGTTCCACTGAACCGATGCCCACGCTCTTAAATACTCGTAGTGTACAAGATAGACCGGTTTACAATGTCCAAACTTGCACACAACAAATACCACTACTCACTAGTATAAAACGCACACGCCTTTACAAGAGACAAGGGAGAATAACAACAGTCACTACTCACTAGTAATATTGTAAAACTCCACCACCCTTCAACAAAATGTCATCCAACAACAACAAACGGACCCAGGCAACCCCTCCTCGCCAGTCACTTGAAGAAATGATTCTGAAGGGTGCCAGGGATCGCATAGTGATTATGTTTGACGATGAGTTTATAATGGGTCCAATAAAAAACGATCCGGAACTGATTGCTGATGTGGAATCCCATCGAAGGCTAAAGCGCATGTACTACAATGAGTTCGTGAGCCTGTGGGGCGAGGAACCATATCCAGGTTTCTACTAAACACTGGAAAGATCAAAGCCGGCGAGGAACGTGCGTTGGTATTATCTCACAGTGTTTTATCTGTTTTAAACAAAATCAGAATGCTTTTGTGTTTTGAAAAATAATAAATATGTATGCTTTTTGTGTTTTGAGTTAATAATCAGTATTTCTTTTGAAAAATTCTAATTTTACAAGACCACCTCTATGTGTTGTCCAGGGCAAGGTAAGTCCATAAATTACACAAGTTATTTAAAATGTAGTAGTGGTTGTTAGGAAAAAAAAACTAAACCCGTAACCCTAAAAAAAGCTAAACCCCAAACCCTTGAAAAAAAAAACAAAAAGTAAAAATTGAAAAAGGAATGGTATTTGTGTGCACCTATGTTGCCCGGGTGCGGGTACGGTACCGGTATCCGGTACCGGTACAGGGTACGTCATTTTTATAAAAACTAAGGTACGGGTACGTCCCTATAATTTTTTAAAAAAATATAATTATATATATCAAATAATATAGTTATATTGTTAAAACAAATAATTAAACATAAAAAATATCACAACACACTTTAAATGTAATTTAAATTGTTCGAAACATCAAAATATGAAATTAAAACCAATTAGCTCAAAAAGAGTCAATTATTTCCCTCTTCATCATCACTAAAAAGAGTGACCTCTAGTTAGGTTCACCGCGAGAAAGACTAGCAATTTCAAGAATATCAACTATATATTAAATAAATCTCATTCATCTCTACGAATATCCCACATTTTTGTTGCACTTTCGTATTAATATTTCTCTTTCTTGAGAGAAGACGAAGATTGGTATGAATAAAAACTAGATCTTCATCTCTCTTTGAATTTAGTCTTTTCCTTTTCAACGAATGAGTGAATAATTCCGGCGGCTACTTTTTTTATTGTTTTTTAGCAATAATTGCTACTTTATATTATAAACAAATAAAAAACGTAAATCTTCCTATAAAAAAATAATAATAAAAGAAAAAGGAGAAAAAAAATCGTATTTTTTTGAATTGGTGTACCACGCGAGTACCACAGGTGTACCACGCGTCTACCCGTTGCAAAAAACAAAACAAAAAAAATAGGTACGGCGTCGGTGCGTACCGGGGGAGTACCATACGCGTACCGGTACCCGGTACCGGTACTCGGTCTAAAATGGAGTACCCATACAACATAGGTGTGCACTGTTTATTCCAGCTTGAAGACAAACCAAGCAGTTAGAGCTAGTAGTTATATGCAAGTGGAAAAGTAAAAAATTGGAAAAGTAATGGTATTTGTGTCCCACTGGAGAGAACCCTTTCCCTTTGACCAAGTAGTTACTAGTTAGTCACTTGTCCTACTTGTTCACGTGCCCCCTCTCTCTCTCTCTCTCTCTCTCTCTCTCTCCAGTATCTGGTTACTGTCTACCAGTCTTTCAATTGCTCTGACTGAGTTGCCGTCACTGCGCACTGCTTTCGCAGTTCAATCATTCTAACGTCAGTATTAGAATAGTGCAAAAGCATCATAACGTCAGTAACAGTAAGAGCAGCATTATCGGTGCATGTGGAACCGTTTCTAAACTGAACAAAAACGGGACCAATATATTCTCTAATTTTAGCCCATTAAAGGTAGGTGACTTTCAATGCTTATGAGCCCTTAGATCAATCATGTGCCACGTGTCATTAATGCTTATGAGCCCTTATGACCGATTTGGGCTACTTTGCGTCAAAAGCAATTCAATTTATTTATTTATATATTTATTTATTCTCATAGTATATTTACTGATGTTCTTCTTTTTTTATTATATGTGTAGGCTAGTGAGATCCATGGGGAGTACAAATCAAACAAGAGTCGCATGAAGTTTGTTATCTTTGTATGCATAATGTTATTTGTAATCTGTACAATGCTTATGTCTGCATGAACTTTACCATAGTTTATGGTATGTGTTGACAAACATAATGTGACCATAGTTTATTTGCTTGAAAAATTATGCTCAATGTTGTCTTTGAAAAAAATTGTCTCTAAGCTGACCTAACAAAGGTAGCTGGGTACCAAAACAATATCCCAGTAACAATTTGACCAGATCAATATTTCAAAGAAATTAGCGAAAGCTTTGTATTTTTAAAAAACTGTTTAACAATATTGTTAAGAGATCGGACAAATTCGAAGTTTGGCATTGCTAATGAATCTTATCTTGATGTAGTTAAAGCTTCTTATGATAATCCAACTACTTAAAAAACTCTCCTGCAACTAATATATATAAATTAATGTCACAGTCAAAGACATAAATGACATTTGACCTCATTAGGCGTCTTCAAGTCCATATATAATAGTTTGGCAGAAAACCAAATTGGTACAAGTGACAATATTTGACCTCATTAGGCGTCTACAAGTCAATGCACTTGCACTTTACACAAGGACATCTTATCTCTCCGTGGTTTAAAAATTGTGGTTGTTCCATAGCCTTGTTAACAAACTCTCCAACTCCACTAAAAAAAGTATCTTTCAAACCAAACCTATTAGGATTTACTCTATCATACATCCAACTACGATCCATTTTCTACATGAAAAATATGAAATTATCAACCACTAGGGACGTTGGACATTTTAGAGGAAACTCATTCCTTACATGGTACTGTTAATAATTTCTTAAGAGTTATTGATTGTGAGGTACATGAAGCTCACAGTTAGAGACAAAAACTATATAAGTCTATTTTATCACTCTAATTGAAGCTCACATTTAGAGACAAAATCTACATAAATACTAGTTTGAAGTTAGAATCAATTCTAATCACTATTTTTGTTTTTATGGTAAACACTACATTTCATTGAAATTGAAAATCATGGTTATAGTGAGCAGCTTGGAACAAAACATGGTTACAGTGAGCAGCTTGAAGTTAGAATGGATTATAATCACTATTAGAAACCACTCCTTCATATATCACTAATAGGAATATATCACTATTTTTTTTTATCACTAATTGAAAAACATGGTTACAGTGACGCAAGCTACTTCACAATTTTAGGTCTTAAAATTCCCTTTTGGCTAGTGAATCCCTAAAACATCTCAAAAATCAATTTTAGGTCTTAAAAAATCCCTTTTGGCTAGTGAATCCAACCAAGCACAAACTCAAAATTAAAAGAACAAGAGATTAAGAAAAACAAACTACAAAGAACATGAAGTGCAGAAATTTGTGAAGAGATGAAGTTACTTACTTGGAATCGTGAAAACGATGGTAAACAACCGAGTAATTTTGAGGTTCTTCGACGGCAACGGAGAGGAGAGACGCGTGACAAGAGATTGAAGAGAGTTGCGAGCTTCATCGACGGAAACGAGAGATTGAAGGAGAGTTAGGAACGGCGGAGGATTAGGAGAGATTGAAGAGATTAGGAACGGCGGAAGACTTCTTCGACGGCGGAGGATTAGGAATGGCGGAGGATTAGGAGAGATTGAAGAAGAGTTTGAGCTTCTTCGACATCTCAGTTTCCATTATTGTGAAATTTTTTAGCGCTTATCAAAAAGTTTTTTTCTTATTTAATTTAATTTAATTATCATTAGAGTCCGCCTAAGCAGACTCAATGAACTAAAAAAAACAATTAGTTATTTATTTTTTCAAAGAGTCTCCTTAGCGTTTCTAAAAGCAGACGCTAACTTTAAATATTAAATTAAAAAAATAAATATACAGTATCGTCTGTCAAGTAGACTCAAACGAGACGCTAGTAGCGTCCGTGTCGTGGCGGACGCTAAAAAATTTGAAGCTAAAACACATTTTTCTTGTAGTGTAAGGAGAAGAAAGAATAACAAAGAGCGAAGAGTAATATCGACTGTTGCAGTTGTCACGGGTAATATCGATCAAATATAACTTTAAAAGTAAATATATCAATGGATACACAATATGTTAAGCAAGCCAAAAAGAAGTAAATTTCACATTAGAAAAAACAAGTATTTTTTATTTTTTTTTTAATTTTAAAAAGTTAATTATACAATTTACTTATTTACCATTTTAGTTTTTGGTCTTGCTAACGATTTTCCAATGCGTCGACTTTATAAATTTCTATAAAAATTATATTAATATTTACTATTTAAGATCTTAAATAGTGTCCGGGGCACTAGCATTTGCCATTAGTTTTTTAACTAAAACTAATGACATGGAATAAAAAATATATAAAGTATGTACTCAGTACTTGTGTAGTGAATGGATGGAAATGAACACAACTTTTAGATTCATGTAACAACTTTTTCATGGATGATACATGAATGTGATCTAGGCTATCTAGCCATATATACTATAAATTTTTTTTCCAAACCTTTGTGCAGGCCGTGCCCCCATTCTCCTCCAAGTGCCTCCGTCCCTGGTTACCGGAACACTTTGGAAAAAAGTATTCTGATATATAATTTTTTTTTACCTGAACACTTTGAAAAAAAGTGTGTAGGGATGTTTAGAAAAGTGTGTTTAAAAAAAAAGAAAAAATTTATATACCTGAACATTTTTTTCCAAAGTGTTCCGGTAACAAAAAAAAAACGAAAAATGCTTAATTGCACTACAGTGTTTGTCGTGAAATGTTTGGACCTATCATTGATAACCATATACATTATTACTCCTCGGTCCTACATTTTACATGCAATATCTCTACTAACTAAGTAACTATAATCACGGGGACAATTTTTTTATTTTAAAAAGTATATTTAACTTGGACGAATATTTTGTTTGAAATATTTGATGGTAAACTAACAATTATCAATTTATCACGTTAACACTTACTACGTATTATATAATAATATAATACTTTCATACAACAGTATATGAAAAAATAATAACGGAACTAGCGCGTCATGCAAATCCAACGACAGTGCAAGTCGTGCCATTTAGCATTGCCGAAAAAAATTTACATATCAGAACATTTTTTTCCAAGATGAGTGTTAGTGACTGCACCTCCCTGCAATCTGGAGTGCAGCTAATCATAACCCTTCACCAAACCATAGTTTCACTATTCTGCATTAAATACAAGCAGCAACATGTACCCCCCTTTTATGCAGCAAAGGACAGCGCCAAGCAAAATCCTGTCTTGCAACATGTCTACATTGAGGAATTGTAAATCTCTACTAAGATACTTTGCATTAAATGCAAAGTTGGTAAAGTGTTATCATATGCTATCAAACTAAAATAAGAATAAACCAAGTCAAACTAATACCATTTCAATTAGGCACCTTTCAATTAAACTGATTACATTACCATCTAATGCCATATAATCCAACTAAACTAATACGTACCATAATCCAACTAAACTAATACGTACCATCTAACTATGCTACTCTAAATTACATAACTACATTACAACCTCAATTTACATTATTTACATACACTAACCGAGCACTAACTGCAGTTAGCCATTAGGCATAAACTAAGGTTGAAGTGAGATGAAATGATATATAAATCACACCCACAAGTGACCATACTTGTCTTAAAATCACATCCTCCTACCAAGTAACAGTCACCTTGATCAAACTTGCAATGTATTCTTCGGATGGCCAATCAGCTACTTCACCCCTCCAAAATAAGACGATATACTCACCCCATGATCCTCTAGTTTCACAAAGCAAATCAAACCTACATGAAACATTTAACGACTCAGACGACGAGGCAGTTGCCGCAACCCCAACGCCGCCAAAAGCAAAGAAATCATTTACATTTCAAGAAGCTGGAACAGCAACAAATCCAGTGAACGTATCATCCAGGTACACATCATATTAATATGTTTTACAGGTTCTTACCTATCTTTCTACAGGGAAAAAACCAGTGTGCATTCAGGGTTGTCTTGCATTACAAGACTGACTATTTACATGTATATAAATGGAATACACAGCGGACAGAAACAGTTAAATCAAGTCAACGAATGTCATGGAAAAGATGAGGAATGGTTGCACACCAGAATATACAAGAAACATGTATGAAATTTAATATACTTTGTAATCATTTTAGACAATCTTACAATTTAAATGACACCCTAAACATGGATAGGGTAAATTTCTGGATGAATTTGCAAACCAATTTTAACAATATTATACTATTTTTCCTATCAACCATTTAGTTAATCAATCTTACAAGGTAAATGTCATGGAAAACAGGGTACAAGTAAAGATAGCGAGGCGGTGGCCAGCAAATGGACCGATGATAAAAAACAGAAGAAAGAATCCGGAAAACACCGTGTATGAAATTTACGATCCTTTGTCTAACGATTTTTTGTAGCCGTTTTAGACAAACTTATATTATAAGTTAAAAATCTTACAAGTTAAATGACATGGAAAACAGCGTACAAGTAAAGTTAGCGAGGCGGTGGCCAGCAAATGGACCGATGATAAAAAACAGAAGAAAGAATCCGGAAAACACTGTGTATGAAATTTACGATCCTTTGTCTAACGATTTTTTGTAGCCGTTTTAGACAAACTTATATTATAAGTTAAAAATCTTACAAGTTAAATGACATGGAAAACAGGGTACAAGTAAAGATAGCGAGGCGGTGGCCAACAAATGGGCTGATGACAAAAAACACTGTGTATGAAATTTACGATTTGTTTGACGAATCTTTGTAGCGATTTTTGTCAATTTTATAAGTTAAACGACACTGTGAACAGGGTTTAAAATATCAGGAAGATGAGATGCCATCAGATGACCAGAGTAATGACACGGAACAGGATAACAAAGCAACAACATACCAGGTATGAATATTCTTGATGAACTGTGCACACGAATCTTAGGAAATTAATGTTGGTGCCATTAATGTTTCTGCTAGTAAAATTATGTTAATCTTATCTTATAAGTTAAACGACACGATGAATAGGGTCGAAGACTAGGGGACACGATATGGATTAATCACAGAAAACGCATAAAAGAGACAAAAACACGCGTTGGGGTAAATTTCCAGATGAACTCTACATATGCTGTTCTATGCTGTTGTTCATCCTTATGTTACTGCCGGCAACCATTTTGTTGATCTAATAAGTTAAAATTCACGTAACAGGATCCAAGGTGTCCGGTTAATGAAAAGGAATCTGTTGATTGGAGCGCTCTCATAGAAAAGAATAAAGATTCAAAAAAGAGCAATGTATGACATTTCTGGATGAACTTTGTACATGAATTTAAACAATATCACAATTCATTACATGTAACCATTTAGCTAATGCCTTAAGTGCAATTACACATCTAAACAGGATTTGAGGGGAAGGATAGATGTTTTGGAGCATGGATTTGAAAGTATGAAAGAAACGATGAAAGAATCGTTTGCGGAGCTGAAAGAAACCATACTCCAAACCGCGGCGCAGAACAACGCAAAGGAAGTCTCAGGAACAGGAAAAAAGAAAAGGAAGGCTAAGGAGGTAATGAAACCAGAAGAAGAGGCAGGGAACAATGGAAGCAAACTGTTCGGAGCGCCAGCTAATTGCAAAAAAAACAGAGGGCCCGTAAAGGCAACATGCACGCGAACTGGGTTTAACATAAACCCGTCAAAAAAGCATGGCAATGTCATCTCTTTCGGGAAAACCCATGTGCCCCCAGTAAGTCAACAACTTGTAGCTGAAACTATTGTGCTCATAGTAAGTCAACAATGCGTAACTAATTGTGCCAATGTTTTTTATACAGTGGCTGGGTAATACATTTAAGCTGACCAACGACATGTACCTGACCGAGGAAGAGACCCAAATAGCAACCTACATGTTCCACCGAAGAAAAAGCCAACACATTAGCGAGTGAGTGATGTTTTTGAACGACCGAATGGAAATATTCATTTTGAATTTAATTTAAATGGGATCGAATTATTGTTTCATATTCATTAGTAACATAACATAAGTTTGCTATACAGGAATGATGTTTTTATCAGTCCCGAGAATGGGTACTGTCAAGCAACCAGGCAAAAGATGAACTGTTTGATCCCCAAGCAACTGGTTGATGACGAGGTAATATTATTAACTAAATGTCATTACCGAGAATATTATTATTATTATTATTATTATTATTTGTTCAGATTCTAACCGAGAATATTATGCTGCAGATCATCAGTCTGGCAGCGTGCATGATGACGCACACGGCCAGACAATCAATGTCAAATGCAAATTGCTGGTATCTCCCAACAACGTTTTCGGTATACTACTAACATTCTCAGTAAAACTTATAAATTAGATTTTAAAAGCAAAATATAGCTTTTGTTTTGCTTTTCGCGTTAGTTTATCGGTGCTGTCCACTTTATATTGCCTGGATGTTTCCTGGTATTTCTATTGTGGTCTTTCTATACTCTACATTAATGCCCTTTTTAATAATTTTTTTGCTGATTTTAAAAAATAACTGTAATGCGTCACAGCAATATATTCTGTCCTGGGAGTGCTCCCACACAACAGTGGCCAAGAAGCACTTTAAGGCATTCATGGGAAAGGCCGACAAACTGTCAAAGATAATACACTAACACACAAACTTACAAAGAGCATTTGTATGGGATAATACCCATCAATTCATCGTTGTTTTTTATAATATGTTTTGTATTTATTATAAAGGTTTTCATACCTTTCCACGACTCAACCTGTGGCCCACACTGGATGCTGTTAGTCATTGATTTTGAGAAGGAGAAATTGACCTACCTTGACTCTTTCCCCATGACAAAGTCTTCCCACAACATAACGCGGAGCATAAAAACTATGGTGAAATTCGGTCACTTGTCTCCAACTGTATATTAGTACTATGATAATATACGAATTATACAAATTAATAGTGTTATAAGAAATTATTTTGGCCAGGCGCTGTTTATGGAGGGAATGCTGCAAAGTGGCATATTTTACGACAATCCGAGCACACCTAGGCCACTGGTGTCGCATTTTCACATGTCTTTCCCCAGTGCCGCTGGTTCACAGGGCATTAACTCGTAAGCGGTTATATAAACTACATTTTTATAAAAGTACATCCATTCAAGACTCTAAATACGAAGATATATTGTAGGAATGACTGTGCAGTCTTCGTCATCCTTTGGATGACATCTGCAAAGGAGGAGGAAGGATACAAAGTGGAGGTACGAAACATTACACAGTAGATTCTGAATTTAGAGTTTTGTATATTGTAGAGTTTTAAGTTTTTATCGGTTTGTATAGGTGGACAATGGATCCAGACTGCAGATTGCGATTGATTTGGTGTTGGCGCCATATAATAAACACAAGTCAATCGTAATGCAGAATGCTGAAGATTTCAATGCGCGCAAGAAAAGATCATCATTGCGTAAAGGGGTGTAATTTGTATGATTTGTACAATGTATGATTTGGACAATGGTCGGATTATGTATTATGGGACAACTTGAAAGGTTATGTTTTTTGGTATGTATTATGGTACAATTTATGGTACTGATTTTGCAGTGGGTTAGCTGTGGGTTTTGTATGATTTGGACAATGGTCGGATTATGTATTATGGTACAATTTATGGTACTGATGTTGCAGTGGGTTAGCTGTGGGTTTTGGTACTGATGTTGCTGCTGTATTATTTATTATGGTACAATTTGAATCTCTATGTATTATGGTACAATTAGAATGTTCTAATTTTATGGTTACAATTTGAATGTTATATTTTGCTGGTTAGTTGTGGGTTCTGGTACTGATGTGTGGTGTCTAGTGTATACTTGCTTCTATGCGATATATATAGGCCTCTGGGAGTGACAGTTTTGCCTCTGAAGTCCCTATTATCCACGTTCTATGGTAATGGAGTGGTGGGATCGTGCGTGTGGTTCTTTTTTTCCGCCAATATTTATAAATTTAAAAATGTATTATATTGTATCTTAATTGTGTAATTTTATAAGATTTTTGTTTTCATGGGCCCGGGTAGCAGGCGGATAATGTTGTCCCTTACTGTGCTTTATGCAAGTTGGGCATTTACTTTATCCCCCGATAAGCAACGGTGAAATTGTTTTCAAAACAAAGTCAGGTTGAGCGCAATTATCAACTCCTATTCATTAAGCATCTGGAATTCAATTTGGAAAAGCTTCCTAATTATTTTCAGTCTTGCTTAATGTATTAGCACATCTTAGCATATATAAAAAATAAACAGGTGTACATGGCAGCATGTTTCTATGTATATTCGCGTGTATTACAACTTATTCAACAACTATAATGATTAGAACTAGACCCTATAATTGCATTTTAGCTAAGACTTTAAAATGGCCTTATAAAATAATAACTACATGTACCTGGTATTTTGACGATTGCCCTACTCATTCTCTAAAGCTCTACGCTGGCACAACCTGTGAAAATAGAAATACACAAGCCATGATGGTAACTACCACACAGTATGCATAAGTATATAGAAGGAACCAAAAAACCAGGTAAAATGAATGACAGCAACTGCCGATTCAAAATAAAAAGAACAGTTTTAAGGGATTGCAAACAGAGGGAGTAATACACAAATCATGTCAAAGTGAACTTAATTAAAATATTAAATCCAATGTGAACTTAACTACCTTACATCAAAGTGAACATAACCAGGTAAAGTCAACAACACCCTTCAAAAACGGGCTGAATGAACGACAAAAACCAGGTAAAATGACCGACAACAACTGCAGATTGAAAATAAAAAAGAACAGTTTTAAGGGATTGCAAAAAGAGGGAGTAATACACAAATCATGTCAAAGTGAACTTAATTAAAATATTAAATCCAATGTGAACTTAACCACCTTACATCAAAGTGAATTAAGCTACCAGTGCCCACGACCCCAACATAATATTCTTGTACAAATTTAGTACAAATTTAGTGCGATTTTAAGGGATTGGCTTAACGACCTTAAAATTCATGTAACCTGTACGAGACACTTTGTTCTTTGGTTTTAGGTTGACTGACAGAGAATATTACATAAGATTGAAGGTGTGTTGGGATAAAAATAAGATTGAAATATTTAAAATAAATTAACATAAATCTTTAAAATAAATTAACATAAAAATAAGACTGAAGATTAATAATAAATTATTGTAAATTACATAAGGTGGCCAAAAGTCCTAAGCTTATCCCACGCTTCCTGTAATCACAAGTACTTGTGGTGCATGATTTCTTCTAGTTTACTAATTTTAAGCTTGTAAACTTACAGGTCATCCATCTTCCCTTCAAAACGGCCTAAGATGCAACTTCGGTCTTGAAGTCTCACCAAAGCATCTGCAATAGCCCCTTGGACTTCTGCCATCCGTTTCTTAAGAGGATGCAATTGATTCATCACATCCCGTATATCATTGTCCAAATTCCTCTCCTCTCTTTCTTTTCCAAAGAGAGGACAACTTTTCCAAAATTTGTTCAGATTTTTATCAAGTGACCGCTCCTCTTCGCGGTAAACTTTGTACGTGGAACTCCACACTTTGACATTCTGCCGGGCAGTCTTTGTTTTGTCGATCAAAATAAGCCACTCGTTTTGGATTTCATCATTTTCAGACCAAACAGCAAGAAACAAGGGTTTATCGGAAGCAAGCAGAGAATAAAACATCTCTGCCATGTGCAAGAAAGATTTTTGATCTGTTGGACAAGGAGAAGAATGAGAAGGAGAAGAATGAGAAGAAGAACCCATGATATTAAAATGAGAGTAAGGTAGGATATAGTAGAATAAAAGAAAGAAAGATTTTTTCGCGTAAACAAGAATGAGTGAAATTAGCCTAAGTGTATGTGGGTTTTATATACGCATGAAATGAATTTGAAAGTTTGTCAACAATAACTTCTCACTGACCAGTATTTCCTTCCCACTAATTTTTTTTCACTTCCCAGTTCCCACTAGTATTTACGGATCTGGATTTACTTCCCTTAAACCACTCAAGTTCCCACTAACTGGTTTTTAATTTACACTAACCTCTCAAGTGCACCGTTTATTGTCTTGGTGCATATTTATTCCCCACTCAACCATATTAATCGGATTTGAACAACAACCGACCACAAATTATTCAGGAAAATTATATGTAGAAAATTTCGTTTTTAAACACGCGACTTTTTAAATAATTCGTTTTTAATCTATTCATAGTGTAATCTTTCATTTGAACTCACCAAATATCTCCAGTATTACGATAAAGTAAAACGGCACAAGTGCGGAAAATCAAACCCAAACTAACAAATTATATAGAGATATTGCAGAAATTACTCTTATAGATAGATCCGTAACAGTGAAACAAATAAAACAAACCTGTAATAGCGAGAGATCCGTAACCGAGCTCGAAAATGCTGGGGTTGAAGAAGAAGCAGATCCACGAAGCTGGGTTTGAATTTGAAGAACTTTTGATTGTGTCGTGAAGGAGATGAGCAAAGTCGAAACAGATCCACGAAGCAAGCTCCTATTTTTTTTTGTAAATAAATTAGAGGGAAGGTGATAATTTAAGGGGAGGTGATTAATTAGAGGGAAGGTTAATCAGAAGTTGCAAAGTAAGTAATGGGGCGTTTTGGTAAAATCCACCCAAGGCTCATTGGTGGGGTCGAAAGGCATAAAAGCAACACATCCACATGGCAATTTGTCATTTGTGCGTACCGGTGCAGCAAAAAACCCATCCTGCACCGGAGAATTTGCCTTAAATAATAACATTAAAAACTTCATACTTATTACAACAATAACAAAAAATAAATTTCTAGCATAAGTATAATTTTTATTCATAAAATTCAAGGAAAAGCAATACAAAATTCAAGCACACTTATCACCATACAAAGAAAAACCAAACAATAAAACTTGTCCAACAGAAATATTAATACTTGTCTTAAACATGAAACGATAAAACCAAATGAACAACTACTCCAAATTGTTAAGTAGAGTTCATGAGAGCATTCTTTACTTTTAGAACACTAGTAGACAGAAGGGTGTTGAAAGTAGCAAAAGCTTTCATGTTTTGGTGCTGATCAATTCCATTTGGGCTACATGTCAAAATTTGGTAGGCCAAAGTTAACAATGTGTCAGCTCCTCCTCTTCCAACACCACCACCACTGCTACTTCCAATACTATTAAATGCTTCAAAATTTGCATTTGGTTGTTCACTTGAACACACTCCAAATCCAGTTGAAAGAATGTGTAGGTTTTTCGAGTCTTCACTCTTCACCCAATATGACTGCATTCATTAGATACTATATCTATTAGAGCATATATAACATATGATCCCACAGGAGATATGAAACTTTCTTGTAAAATCACTGAGTTGTTCTCACAAGCGTTGTATATGGCTGGTTCACATGCAGAAAAAAATATTGAAATTAATTTAATTAATTTTTAAAACAAGTACTAAGGCATGAGAGTTGTTAACATTTTTTTATATACTTTTTTTGAAGCATAAATTTAAAGAAATGGTGCATACCTGAAAAATGGAAGCAGGATAGAGTCCATTTGAAATGTGGTCGATCTCATACATTAGGTTTGCATAAGCCATAACATCCCACTATAAGAAAATAATTAACAAGTAATCAATGATGTGAACTAGGGTCTAAATTAACAATTAAATTAGAGTCATTAAATAAATTATAGAATAAACAATCATTTTGTTCTCTATAGCACCTCAATGTATTATAGAAATATCTTTGAGTGTATATTCTATATTTATTTAGGGTAAATAGGGTTTTACCCCCTGCAAAATAAGAGAATTTTACATTACCCCCTGTAAAATAAAAAGTTGTGATTCCCCCTCGTAATATTAAGATTCTTTGTTTTACCCCCCTGAATTGACAACATGGATTTGGAATCTTAATTTTGCTGACATGGCAACCATACGTGGCTTTTTTTTTTTACACATGGCTTTTTTTTTACTGTTTTTATTTATTTAATTTTTATTTTGCCACACATTGAGCCATGTCATTTAAAAAAAATAAAAAACAAAAAAGGAAAAAAACAAACAACAAGAAACATCAACAATCTTCACCACTCTCATGGGAAGAACAAACAACAACAACCCATTCTTTCATTCAATTAAAAAAAAAAAAATCAAAACAACAACAAACTTCATCTTCAATCTTAAATTTCATCTCGTCAATTCAATCTCAAACCCATAAATCCAAAACCATAAAAAACTCATAAGTTTCTCAAAACATAAAATCTCACAGTTCATTCTCCACCACCAGCCACCACCACCGTCGTCGTCCATCTCTCTTTCCCACCAATTGCATCTCTCTTCCTTGCAGCATCACTCTCACTAATTTCCGCCGATTTTCAGATCTGAATTTTGTTGTTTGTTGATTTTCCAAAAAATTAAAATTAAATCAGAATTAATGATGTTTGGAGAACATGTGTTGTTATTTTTCTTGAACTTGTAATTGCTAACCGAACTCATATCCTTCACCAAGATCAAAGGAATGAACACGTGAGAGGTACAGACCAGGAAGGAGATGGATGAAGGAGTTGATTATGTTAGGGTTGTTGTTGGTGGTGGTGGTTATGGAGGAGGTGGAGGAAGAGTTTGAATTGGAGGAATTGTGGAGATGATGATTTTATTTTTTTTTTTATTTAGGGATTTGAGATGAAAGTTGCTTCCTGAGATTTGATATGAAGGTTTTTTTTGGAAAAAAAATTTGTGGGATTTGAGCTGAAGATTTTTTTATTTTTTATTTATTTTAAATAACAATGATTTGGAATAATTATAATAATAAAAATAAATAAAAATTCTAAGAAATTCCACAGATGCATGCCACATCATAAAAAAAAAAAAAATTTCATGTCTAGTTGGCGAATTAGGGGGGTGATTGAATGAATCTTTATATTACAGGGGGTAATCACAAATTTTTTTTTTGCAGGGGGGTAAAACCCTATTTATCCATTTATTTATGTCAAATAATCTAGTGTGAATAAATGAAGAATCCAATCATCTCAGCATATTGTAGTCCCAACCATAGTTTAGGGTACTGTATATTATGTATTTATTTGAACTTACTGACTAATAGAACGTACATTCAAGAAACAAACTAACAAAAAATATGTTTGAGACAAAATCTGACTAATAAAAGACACATTCCATAACGATTTTGTAATTTTGGTTAATTTAAGGACTATAGAGATAGCATATGACAAATTCAAGTACCAAAATTATGGTTTAATATAATAATAAAAGACTGCTAAACTAGCAAGTGAACCTGATATCTTTTCATAGGGTCTTTGAGGAATTCAAAAACATATTCAGCAGGCAGAGGGAGCCAAAGGGTGGTAGCAGCAACAACAATTATGCCATTTGGGTGGCCTATGCTGGCTTGGTGAAGAGAGACTCTAACCCCACCAATGCTATTACCAAGATTCAAATTTTGGAATTCTAATTGACCAACCTTTGTTAAACATTCATAGAAAATCTTAACCATTCTATGAGCAAACTTCATCACACTCCTCCTCCATTCAATTGTTTGGATCACTGCATATAATAATAATTAATTTAGCTAAATATAAAATTGAAGAAAAAAAAAGTCATGTAAGTACGATATTCAGATAGTAGTCAGTGAAAGAGACATTTGATATACTGGAGCGCGAGTTCTACTCAACACTTATGTGTGAGTTTCACAACTATGCTCTTCAGAAGATTTTTTTTTTTTTTTGAAAAGACGGTGAATACATGAATATAAAATATTTAGAAGAGTAGTTAAAAAGATAAAGTGTGATTAACCTCCTATAGATTCTTCAGTGGGTATAGTTTCAGCATAAAAACTAGAAGATCTCTCGCACATTCTTTGAAGCTCCTTAATCCAACTTTCAGCTCCATATAAATTATAGTTACGAACAAAATCTTTAAAGATTTGGTGTGTATGAAGCATATCTTCTACTTCCACATGCTCAACCCAAGTAAAAAGAGTCGACTCAATCATGAGAGTTAGAGAGAGAGGGAGGAGCGTAGTCCCTAGGGCACACCTAGGGCAGCCGTATCGGTCATCGCCTTCACCGGAAGTAAGGCAGAAACGGGGGGTGCTTCGATAGATAGCGGAGAAAGGACCGAGGTGAGACGGCGAGGTCGGAACGGGCGTAGAGAGGAAGGCAGAGGGCGATACATATCAAGGCAGACCAGACATTACTATATGTCACGATCCTCTTCTTCTGCTAGAAATCAATGCTTTAACGATCAACATCATTCTCAGTTTCATCGCACGCACGATCACAACCAATCTGGGAGATTGCAGACTCGTTACAGTGCAGATCATCGCGAACACGCAAGCCATGGATCTCATAAAACCAGTCGACCTGCTTCTGCACAACGACGGCGGCGGAATCATTGTTATAACAGGTGCAGATCGCGATCTCCTGCTGCACAAGGACGGCGGCTGAATTATTATTATAGCAGGTGCAGATCGCGCTCTCCTTCTGCACTAGGACGGCAGCTGAATCAACGTGATTTTGAGGAGAGAAAATGCAGTCATGATGCGCGATGGGATTCTGAGCGTAACCGTCATTCCAATCGATCCATGTCATCGCCTCGTAGGCGGCGGCTGTATACTGAAGATGAACGCAGGTTTATGGAGGATGGGAAGGGTAGAGATGGTGAGCAGCGGAATGGTTGTTTTAAAGATGGAAGGAAGCTTGCGTTGGGTGGTGTTTTGTCCAATGGTGGAAAGGACTTTCTTGGGTGTGTGGAGGATGAACGTGGAAAGGATAAGGAGGATGCTGATGGTGTGAATTCCGGTCTCAAGCACTGTGTTAACATTGTTTCGGGTTCAAACCTTAAGCGGTATGTCTCCTTTTACTTTACAAATTTTCCGGCACAATTACCAAAGTTTTTTCTTAGAAAAGGGTTTGAAGTTTGTGGCATTTTGGAGGATGTGTATGTAGCTAAAAAGAGGAATAAGTATGGCCAACCCTATGGCTTCGTTAAATTCTCTAATGTCAAGAATGTTTCTAAAATGACGAATGCCTTAAACAATGTATGGTTCGGCAATTTTCGCGTTAAAGCAAGTGTGGCTATGTTCGAACGTAGCGATTCGAGGGGGGGTAGGAGAATAGAGTCGCAAAAGGCTGTAACGGAACAAGTTGATGCTCCATTTTTGCAGGATGGGAAGCAAGAACCCGTGAGGCTTGAAGTATCCAAAATTAATGAGGAGGGCATAAAGGTGCCAGAGCAACTATCTCAACGCAAAGGTGTCTGTGCCCCAAGAGTGGAGATGGATATTAGAGCCCCTAAGGAAGGAGTGCGGGTGGGGGACATAGTTGTAGAGCTTGGGGCGAGAAAGGATAACTTAATCCATAAGAAAGCCCAAAAAGAGGGGATCATGCCGCTCCCTGAGAAGGTTGAGTCGCAAGTAGTCACCGTGAAGGATTGTAGGAGCTTTATGAAAAGCTACCGCACAAAATCTGTTGATGTGAAGTGGGCTAGTAATGGTGCAGTGGCTACTATTATGAATGGAGAGGCGGTACCTTTGGTACAAGATAGAATAGTGGATGCAGGCTTTAATGATCTGGTTCTCATTCCTATGGGGGCTGACAAAGTTTTCTTGCGTAGCTTGGCGGGTGGCGATGTTATGGGGACGGTGAACAATGCCAAAGAGTTTTTCCAGCTATTCTTCTCGAATTGGTGTCGCTGGGAAACAGATGCGCAACCTTACCGGAGAGGTGCGTGGGTTCGTCTTTACGGGATCCCACTTCACGCTTGGAACGTGGAATTTTTCAAGCTCTGTGTTTTAGACTGTGACCGTTTTCTGCGTACGGATTGTTGTTCAGCTGAAAAGGACAGGCTTGATTTTGCGCGGGTCTTGATAGCTACATCTGATCTAGAGATCATTAATAGAGTTGAGAGTCTTCTGGTGGATGGTGGTAAGGTGGAGATTAAGATTGTGGAGGAGTGGGGTTATGCCATGGGAGAAGACTTTTGCCTTGTTGAGGAGGAAAGCGGGTCGGAGGCGGCTCAATCGAAGTGTGGCGAGGGTCATATGGATCCGGAAGTCAGCCGTGATGTTGACTTGTTGATTAACAATATCGCAGAAGGGTTAGAGGATGAGGCTTGTGTTGATGTCCAAGGTCTGCGTGAGGAAGAATCCTTAGTTAAGTTAAATGACGGGGAACCTGAGGAGGAGTTGAAGCAGAGATCCGATTCTCCGAGTCCAGGCTTTAATAATGTTGAGATTTCCTCTAAAGTGAGGTTGAGGTCTCAGGATGAAGACGTTAGGCCAGATAGATCATCTGATGTGGTGAAGGCTCAGGTTCGTCCCCCTGCTCAGACGCTACGTGTCAAATGTACGAATTCTTGTCCTCCTGAGGCGAGACGTTCTGTCATTTCGGGGCCGTGGAGTTTGGAATGGCTAAATGATCAGAACCATGGGGATGCTGGTGTGATTTTTTCAGCGAGCAAAAAAGTGAGGAAGGGGAACCACCATGATCAGAGTCGTATTTCGAAAGGGCAACAGGATCCTTTGAAAAGGAAGGCTAGTGGGATCCTTCGCCACCCGCTTCATAGTATTAAAAAAGTTGCTAGGATGCCAACCAAAGATCGTCGTGAGGTTCTAAAAGTTTTAAAAAAAAGTGTCCGTCGGCGCAGGGGTGGAGACAATGTTAATCGCTCTTGTACCGTGAGTCGCAGAGTCTCTAGTGGAGAGTCTTCTTCAACCGCATCCATTAATAATGATTGGACGAACTGGGTGGCTGTTCAAGGAAATGATCATATGGTTGTGGATGATGTTTGGGGTATAGGGAAAGCGATAGGGGTCAAGTTCAAGGGAGACAACGTGAACATGTTTAATATTCTGTCTAGGGCGGGTAAAGGCAAGAAGGAAAATTCAGGTCGGGGTTCGGTGGGAGGATCCCGAAGTGTGCGAGGGTGCTAGTTTGTGTGTTTTCCTGCTTTGTTTTGGGAGAGAGTGTGTGTGAATGAAGATCGTATCTTGGAATATAAGAGGGTTGGGTGGGTTAGAGAAGAGGAAGGAAGTGGGCAAATTGGTGGGGGATCTGAAACCCTTTATTCTCTGTTTGCAGGAGACGAAGTTACAAAACTGTGATGTTCTTCTTTGTTCTAATCTTTGGGGTAGCTCTTGTCATGGGTTTTCCTTTCGTCCGTCGGTGGGGGCTTCAGGCGGGATCTTAACTATGTGGGATTCTTCTGAGGTGGAGATGTGGTGGACAGAGAGTCGTGAGCATGTGTTGTGGTGTCATGGTCGCTTTACTAAGTCTGGAGAGGAGTTTTTTATGGCGAACATCTATGCCCCTTGTGACGATATGGTTAAGCAACGATTGTGGGAGTCTATTTCGGAGCGGCTTCACTTGCTAGCGGGAAAGAGAGTATGTGTTTGTGGGGATTTTAATGCGGTGAAACATGTGGATGAACGACGATCGGTTCGGGGTGGTCATCGTTCCTTAGATCACGTTCCTTTTAGTCGGTTCATTGAAGATAATACCTTGGTTGATCTCCCCTTGATTGGTCGTAAGTTTACTTGGTGTAAAGGGGATGGTTTCTCTATGAGCCGTCTAGATAGATTTCTCCTTTCTGAGGAATGGTGTTTGGCCTGGCCTAATTGTAGGCAGGTAGCCAGGTTGCGAGGGTTATCTGACCACTGTCCTCTGGTCTTATCAGCGAATGAGGATGATTGGGGTCCTCGCCCGTCTAGGATGCTTAAGTGTTGGAAGGATGTGCCTGGCTATCATTCGTTCGTGAAAGAGAGGTGGAATTCGCTTCAGGTCGATGGTTGGGGTGGTTATGTGCTGAAGGAAAAACTTAAGTTAATTAAGGCAGGACTGAAAGAGTGGCATAGGGCTCACACTCAAAACCTTCCTAGTCGTATTGAAACGTTGAAAGCTAGGCTTTCGGCCCTTGATGAGAAGGGTGAGGAAGAGGCTCTTTCTGAGGAGGAGTTAGTGGAGTTTCAGGGGGTTTCGGTAGATATCCACTCGCTTTCGCGGCTGCATGCCAGCATCAGTTGGCAACAATCCCGTTCGTTGTAGCTTAAGGATGGAGATGCTAACTCAAAGTATTTTCATTCGGTTCTGGCGAGCCGCCATCGTAGGAACGCTATGTCTGTTATTCAAGTTGATGGGGTTACTCTTGAGGGTGTTGAACCGATTAGGCAGGCAGTGTTTTCGCATTTTGAGTCTCACTTTAAGGCTTCTAACGTGAATCGGCCCGGGATGGATGATCTCCAGTTTAAAAGATTGAACCATGTGGAGAATGGTAGTATAATTAAACCTTTCACGGAGGCAGAAGTGAAATCCGCTGTGTGGGATTGTGATAGTTTTAAAAGCCCTGGTCCCGACGGGATTAATTTTGGTTTCATTAAAGACTTCTGGGCTGAATTGAGGGGCGACATTATGCGTTTTATCTCCGAATTCCACCGGAATGGAAAGCTTGCTAAGGGTATAAATTCTACTCTTATAGCTCTAATTCCTAAAGTTGATAGCCCCCAAAGGTTCAACGATTTTCGGCCTATATCGCTTATGGGATGCCTTTATAAAATTTTGGCAAAGGTTTTAGCGAATAGGTTGCGTCTTGTGATTAGGAGTGTGATTTCTGAGGCTCAAACGGCGTTCGAAAAGGACAGGCAAATCCTTGATGGCATTCTTGTTGCAAATGAGGTGGTGGACGAGGCCCGAAGGTCTAAAAAGGATCTTATGTTGTTCAAGGTTGATTTCGAGAAAGCGTACGACTCGGTGGACTAGGGCTATTTGGATGATATTATGGAGAGAATGTCTTTTCCTGTCTTATGGAGGAAATGGATTAGAGAGTGTGTTTGTACGGCTACTGATGACTTCACGTCATTACTATGTTTTAACCACATTTTAGGGCATTTCTAGATAGCATTTAGTATGTTTTTATGCAAGAATAAAGAGGAAAAGAATCATGACAAGAATGCTCGGAACACAAGGATTTGAGGCCAAAAAGTGAAGGAATAGAAGTGTACTGCGCCTAGACCAAGGAAGCATCACGCGCCGCGCCCAGAAGCTGCTAGAAGTGTCTGTAGATTCTGCCAAGCTGGCGCGCCGCGCAGAAACGATGCTGGAATTGTCTGAAGATTCTGTTAGTCTGCGCGGCGCGCAGACGGGCTGGCGCGGGGCGCCGGTACGCAGATTACACCATATATATACTTTTTCTGTTCAGAATTAGGGTTGGACAGTTTTGACGGCGACAGAGGCACTTTTGAGATCAAGATCAGAGCACGAATTTCTTCATTGTTCTTCATTGTAATGAATTCTTTCACTCTAATTATTGTTGTTTCTATGATTATGAGTAACTAAACTCTATGATTGGATCCTAGGGGATTCTAGTTATTATTGTCTTGAACCATGAATTTCATATGATGTTTTAATATAATTACGAAGTTAGTTTCATTCTTTTATCTCTTGTTCTTAATGCTTTATACAACGTCGCGAATTGTTTGATGATTATAATTGTTTGTTTACTAAGACATTAGAAACGAATTGATTGACCTAGAGATAATTGTACAATTAACTTATTCTTTAGACATATAGGTTCGTTAATTGTGAATTCAAGGATTAAAGGGAAACAAACCTCAATTGATTATAGGTCATACTAAGACATTAGGGATTGATAATCAATTGAGAGGACTATGTACCAAGACATTGGACATAGTTATTTATTTTAATCGAATCATGGAACTAAGTTTGTAATTTGTTAATACGCATGAGATATCCGAGACAATAGTGATTAGATGAACCGAAAAGATCCAATCGCCTTCGCATCTTGAAAGAAAACCTTATTTTCTTGTCATTTACTTTCTCAAGTCTGAAATCTGAACACTTCCCCCTATTTTATTTTATTGCAAATTACTTTTATATGATCCAATTTACTCGTATTTGATTCGGAACAATCCCTGTGGATACGATAATTATATACTTACTTTGATACTTCATCAAATGGCGCCGTTGCCGGGGATTGTTGAGTGAATCAACAAGGCAATTGGACCATACTTAGTAGTTTTATTGTTTTATTTTTATTTAGCATTCCTTTAAGAAGAAAAACATATAAAAATTAGTCCTAAATTGTTTTTTATTTTCTTTTTCATTCTTGTGTAGTGCAGTTGCTTCTAAAGGTATTTTCTGGTTGTTTATGCAAGGTAGGAAAGCAGCAAGAGAACTTGTCTTTGATCCTGAAATAGAGAAAACAGCTAAAGCAAACAGAAAACCTGTTCGGTTAGCCCGAGAGGTTGCCCGGTTAGCAGGTGTTGCACAAGAAAGTAGTGAACAAGTGGTTTCTAGTCCAGACACATCAGACAACGAAGCCAACATCATGGCTGGAAATCCACCACCGCCTCCACCAGTTGTGCCTGAAAGGACGTTAGGTGACTATGGCCAAAGAAACAACGGAGAGCTTGCCAATTTGGGTTTTCAACCTAGGAATCCCGTATCTTTTGACATCAAGAATTCAGTGCTCAGCGCCCTTAAGGAAAATCAATACTCAGGGGCTGAAACACAGTGCCCAAATCTCCATCTTGAGCATTTCTATGAAGCATGTGATTACACAGATCCACCAGGTGTAACCGCATCGGATAAGAGGTTGAGGCTTTTTAAGTACTCTTTAACTGGAAGAGCAAAAGACTGGTTAGACACAATACCACCGAATACTATTAACACTTGGCAAGAGTTGGAGATGAAGTTTATGGATAGGTATTTTCCCATTCATAAGTACCTTGAAAGAAGGCAAGACATAACAAGCTTTGAACAAGGAGATTCTGAAACTCTATATGATGCATGGGAAAGATTCAAACTTTATCTGAAGAAATGTCCTAAGCATGGGCTTGATAATCATACCCAGATGCAGCACTTCACTCAAGGGTTGAGAGCTCAAACTAGAATGTTCTTGGATGCATCAGCAGGTGGGTCTTTGAAGAATAAGAATCAAACTCAAGCTAGAGAGTTGATTGAATCCATGGCTCAAAATGAATACCGAGTTCAAAATGATCGCGGTGCAAAGAAGAAGCCAGGCATGTTGGAGCTTGATACTCAAACCGCTCTTTTAGCTCAATCAACTTTGATGAATACTCAAATGGCAGCAATGTTGAAACACTTTACTAATTCTTCGAATCCACAAATGCAAGTCATGGCAGCTCAAGATGTGAAATGTGATTTTTGTGGGCAAGGTCACTCAAATGGTGAATGTTTTCCTGAAGGTTCGGAGGAAGCTAAGTATTTAGCTAATTTCAAGAGGAACAACCCCAACCACAACCCGTATTCAAACACTTATAATCCGGGTTGGAGAGATCATCCAAATTTTGGTTGGGGAGGAAATCAAGGCTCTTCTCAATCTCAGCAACAACCATCTTCACAAAATTCTCAACAAAGGAAACCGTCTCAATTAGAAGATACTCTTACTCAATTTATCAAGGTGACTCAAGGAAATTTTGAAGCTATGAAGGTTAGCCAAGATCAGATGAAAGCTAACCAAGACATTGCCAACAAAAATCATGAAGCTTCAATCAAAAATCTTGAAACACAAGTGGGTCAATTGTCAAGGCAGTTCGCGGCCACTCAAAATAATGGATTTGAAGGTTCTACAAAAGATAATCCTGGTCATGAAAGCTGCAAGGCAATTAATTTGAGAAGTAGAGTGGTTCCTTCACCTGAAGTTGTGACGAAGAAAAAAAGTGAGTCTACTGTTGAGGGAGTGAACAAAAAAAAATGATGTTGAGGGAGAAGTTGAAAAAGAGTGTGAGATAGTAGCTGATTCTGAAGTTGAATTTGAGGAGTTAGTTGAAAATGAAAAAAATAAAAAAATTGAAAAAGAGAGTGATGAGAAGCTAGTTGAAAAGAAGAGAGGTAAGGGGGTGGAAGAGAAAGAAGTTTACAAAGAGAAGGAAAATTCATTCCAGGCCAAATTACCATATCCGCGCAAGAAGAAGGCAAAGGCAAATGATCACCAACAATTCAAGAAGTTTATGAAGATGCTTAATGATCTTCAAATTAATATTCCTTTTGCAGAGGTGTTGGAGCAGATGCCGGTTTATGCCAAATTTATGAAAGAGCTTTTGACAAAGAAGCGGAAACCTCTTGATGATGACACGGTTGATATGACGGAGGAATGTAGCGCTATAATCCAAAGGAAGCTTCCTCAAAAGAAGAAAGATCCCGGAAGTTTTACTATACCATGTTCTATAGGCAACATTTCCGTTGGTCGCGCTCTTTGTGATTTGGGAGCTAGCATCAACTTGATGCCCTTATCAATGATGAAAAAGATACCTGGAGCTGTGGCAAAACCCACCAGAATGCAACTCTCTTTGGCTGATCGATCTATTGTGCATCCATATGGCATACTTCATGATGTCTTGGTGAGGGTGGCTGAATTCGTTTTTCCGGCTGATTTTGTAATTCTTGATATGGAAGATGATGCCGAGGTGGAACCATTGTTATTGGGTAGGCCATTTTTAGCTACCGGAAGAGCATTGATTGATGTTGAGATGGGAGAACTTATGTTGAGAACACATGGAGAGCAAGTCATGTTTAATGTGTTCAAAGCCATGAAGCACCATGACGATGAACCACAATGTTTCAAGGTTGACGTGATAGAGGAAGTGGTGGAAGATGTCTCAGTTGAAGAAACACCATCCTTACCATTAGAAAGAGTCATTGCTAATTCTATTGATGATTTGGAAGAGGAATGGGACAAAGAGATTGAAATTTGCCTCCGTCAACTTGAGGCATGTAAAGTAGAAGAGACTTCGAAAGAGTTTGAAAATGTGTATGCGGTAGAGGAGAAAGAAAGTGTTAAAGAAGATCCAAAAGACACTACTCCCGAGTTGAAAGAACTTCCTTCTCACTTAAAATATGTTTTCTTAGGGGAAGATTCTTCACAACCGGCAATCATAAGTAGTGAGCTGAGTTCACTTGAAGCGGAGAAGCTTGTAAGAGTATTGCGTGCTAATAAAGAAGCTATGGGTTGGAGCATTGAGGATTTGAAGGGAATTAGTCCCGGATTTTGTATGCACAAGATAAAAATGGAAGATGAATATAAACCAGTGGTGCAACCTCAAAGAAGACTCAATCCAACCATGAAGGAGGTAGTGAAAAAGGAAGTTCTTAAACTTCTAAAAGCAGGTATGATTTATCCAATTTCGGATAGTGCTTGGGTGAGTCCGGTTCATGTTGTTCCCAAAAAAGGTGGAATGACGGTTGTAAGGAATGAAAAAAATGAATTAATACCAACTCGCACAGTCACCGGTTGGAGGATATGCATTGACTACCGGAGATTAAACCAAGCAACACGGAAAGACCATTTTCCACTTCCATTCATGGATCAAATGCTAGAAAGGCTTGCGGGGCAGGCGTATTATTGCTTTTTGGATGGATATTCCGGGTACAATCAGATTGTTGTAGACCCGGCTGATCAAGAAAAGACGGCGTTCACATGCCCATTCGGAGTATTTGCTTACCGGAGGATGCCGTTTGGTCTATGCAATGCACCGGCGACTTTTCAGCGGTGTATGTTATCCATTTTTGCCGATATGATGGAAAATTCAATCGAGGTATTTATGGATGATTTCTCTGTTTTTGGAAAATCTTTTGATCATTGCTTAGCTAATTTGAATGCTGTTTTGAAAAGATGCATAAGTACCAATTTAGTCTTGAATTGGGAAAAATGTCATTTTATGGTTAAAGAAGGAATTGTGCTTGGACACAAAATCTCTTCAAAAGGCATTCAAGTTGACCAAGCAAAGATAGAGGTTATTAAGGATTTGCCTCCTCCCGTGAATGTTAAGGGAGTGAGAAGCTTTTTAGGACATGCCGGTTTCTATCGGCGTTTCATAAAAGACTTCTCCAAGATAGCAAAGCCCTTAAGCAACCTCCTTGTGAAGGAAAATGATTTTAAATTTGATGATGATTGTTTGAAAGCTTTTGTTGTTATCAAAGAAAAGTTGGTCACTGCGCCCATAATCATTGCACCTAATTGGGACCTCCCATTTGAACTAATGTGTGATGCAAGTGATTATGCGGTTGGAGCGGTACTTGGCCAACGACATGAGAAGTTTTTCCATGCCATATACTATGCGAGCAAGGTTTTGAATGAAAATCAAATCAATTATACCACCACTGAAAAAGAATTGCTCGCAATAGTGTTTGCCTTGGAAAAATTTCGCTCTTACTTAATTGGTTCCAAAGTTGTTGTGTTTTCAGATCATTCAGCACTTAAGTACCTCTTAACAAAAGGCGATTCAAAGCCTAGGCTCTTGAGGTGGATACTACTTTTGCAAGAATTTGATTTGGAAATTAAGGACAAAAAGGGAGTAGAAAACGTGGTGGCTGACCACTTGTCAAGGTTGGATAATCCCATGGTAACTATAAAGGAGAAGTGCATCAATGAGGACTTTCCGGATGAAAAACTTTTAATGATTTCAAAACGGCCTTGGTTCGCCGATATGGCAAACTTTAAGGTTGGTAATGAGATTCCGGAAGAGTACTCTTATCAACAAAAGAAAAAGTTTTTTTAGAGATGCTAACTTCTACTTTTGGGATGATCCATACCTTTTCAAGGTGGGGCAAGATGGTGTGATCCGGAGATGTGTTGATGAGGATGAGGCACAAAGTATAATGTGGCATTGCCATAGTGCTCCTTATGGTGGACATCATAGTGGACAAAGGACTGCGGCTAAGATTCTTCAAAGCGGTTTCTTTTGGCCAACACTATTCAAAGATTGCGTGGAGTTTGTTAAAAGGTGTGATAATTGCCAAAGAACCGGCAATGTGTCAAAGAGAAATGAGATGCCGCTCAATGAAATGCTTGAGGTGGAACCGTTTGATTGTTGGGGGATTGACTTTATGGGACCTTTCCCATCTTCAAAGTCTAACCTCCATATTTTGGTATGTGTGGATTATGTTACAAAATGGGTTGAAGCCATTGCTTGTCCAGCTAATGATGCCCATACCGTGGTAAAGTTCATTAAGAATAATATTTTTACACGGTTTGGTGTGCCTAGAGTCCTTATTAGCGATGGGGGTAAACACTTTTGCAACAAATATTTGGATAATCTGTTGGAAAAGTACAATGTGAAGCATAAATTGGCTACCCCGTACCATCCTCAAACAAGCGGACAAGTTGAAGTGTCAAACCGTCAATTGAAGCAAATCCTTGAGAAGACGGTTTCTTCTTCAAGAAAAGATTGGTCAATGAAGCTGAATGACGCACTTTGGGCTTATAGAACTGCCTTCAAGACTCATCTTGGGTTATCTCCGTATCAATTGGTTTATGGCAAGGCGTGCCATTTGCCGGTTGAATTAGAACATAAAGCATATTGGGCTGTTAAATTTCTTAACTTTGATGCAGGATTGGCAGGTGAGAAAAGATTGCTAAAGTTGAATGAACTAGAAGAGTGGCGGCAACAAGCTTATGAAAATGCCGTTATTTACAAAGCCAGAACAAAAAGGTATCATGATAAAGGCTTGGTAAGTAAGGAGTTTCATAAAGGACAACAAGTCTTGTTGTTCAACTCTCGGTTACAACTATTTCCTGGTAAATTGAGGTCTCGATGGTCTGGACCATTTGTTGTAAAGGAAGTTTTTCCACATGGGGCTGTGGAAATCTTTGCATCAGGAGAGGAAGATAGGTCCTTTAAGGTTAATGGACAAAGACTGAAGATTTACAAAGGAGGAGAGTTCAATCGCCACAAGGTGGCGATGCTTTTTGATGATGAATGATCTTATGGAGCGTCAAGCCTCGGGACGTTAAACAAGCGCGTGGCCTTTCGGCCACGGACCGTCGAAGCTATGGACGTTAAACGAGTGCTTCTTGGGAGTCAACCCAAGGTTTTTAATTGTTACTAATGTCTATTCGTGTTATGCCTTAGTTGTGGTTGCAGGTTAAGCAAGTGCGAAAGTGGAGTCAAAGAGACAGGCACGCCCAGGCGCCAGGAGAGGCCTAGAAAGGCCTGTAAACACTGACTTGACACGCTCCAGCGCAGAGAATCGGCGCGGCGCGCCCAGAGGTGGCCAGAAAAGCCTGTGGATTCTGTTGTTCTGCGCGCCGCGCAGACTGTATGGCGCGCGGCGCAGGCACGAGTTAAGGGGAAAGAAAAGCAAAACATTGAATCATTCTTCTTCTTCCTTAAACCATCCACCGTAAAACCCTTCTTCCTCTTCTCCACCCAACACCAAACTTCCATTAACACCCAAAAATAACTCACAAAATCTCTAACCCAACACTTATACACCCTCAATAAACCTTAAACACTTTCAAATTCCACCAATCCAACCACAAATCCACCAAATTCTTTCAAAACCCTAACCCCCAAAACAAAAAAAAATTTCTTCCTAAATCACCACACCCACACGAAATTACCACCATAAACCATCTTAACACTCTTCAAAACCTTAAACCCATACCATAACCAAGCCTTCAACCAACCCAAAACCTCAAGAACTCACAAAATTTCAATTTTCCAACCACCCAAAACCCTTACTCGAAAATTTCAATTCCACCCTCTAAACCACATTCAACCTTAACATGGGGAGGTCCAATACGGGGAAGAAGAAGGTGACACAACATGAGGAAGAACCAAGAGCAAGGAAGAAGAGTAATAGAGGAAAATCCATGGATGAAGGAGGCAACTCTCAACAACAACAACAACTGTCCTATGCGGAAATATTTCGAGCCAACAACCCACAGGACACGGCATGGAGTGATTTGTTCTATCGGGAGGATCGAAAGACCAGGTATAATCAAATTCAATCTTTTGGTTTCACTCAGGAGAAAGGGTTTAGTGATGAGATGAAGGCAGTTCCGGCAATTTATAATGAACTACATAGAAGGAATTGGCTGAAATTTAATAATCTGATGCTTAAGGATAATGTGATTGGGAATGCACAATTAGTTCGGGAATTTTATGCTAATGCTAGGAAAGAGTCTTTTGATGTACACACTGATAAGGCTTATGTTAGAGGTGTTATGGTCGACTTCTCTGCTTTGGCTATAAATGAGTTTTTAGAAGCTAGCATTCCGGCAAGGTGTATTTATGAAAATGAATCAATTACCTTTGCGCAATGGCCTGAAGTACGACGACGAGAAATAAGAGATTTCGTGGGTCGACCGGGAACTCCATGGATGAAGTATAGTGGAGGAGAGTTCCCATCCAAGATTGATTTGCAACATTTCCGGCCAGTCGCTCGTGCTTGGGCTGAGTTTGTTGTGCACAATGTGGTACCTGTGTCTAATTCTTCAGAGTTTCAGGTAGAGAATGCAATGATAGTGATGACGATCATGAAGAAATGGGACATTAACTTGGGGCAGTTGTTAAATAAGAGCATAAGAAAAATTGCTAACCATGGGCAGGCAATCTTCCGTTTAGCACATTGCAATCTCATTACGGCTTTATGCCAACACAACCATGTTCCTGAAATTGAGTTGGATACACGTTTCAAGCCTATCAGGGGAATGACCTTGCGGTACTTTAATGGCTTGGACGATGGTCCCGTTGTTGTGAGAGCAAGGGGAGGTCCTGAAGAGCTGCGAGAAGAGGAGGATGAGGAGATGGCGGAAATCGACCGTTATGAGAGTGGCGAGCATCCAACTCAGCAACAACCACAAGAGATGCCTAGCCATCCTTATACCGAAGACGATGTTTCGGCTTTGATGTTACAGCTGGCTATTGGTCGTGCAGTCGACGTGCCTCACACTTACTATGGTGATCAGTCTGCTATTTACCAGGAGACCAGGGCAAGGGAAGCGAATTTCAGACCACCTCCCTTGTACCCTCGATACGGCACTTTGGCACGTCTACAGGCGCAACATGCAATTGAGAATGCCCAGAGAGCAGCCAGACAGTTGGATGAGGTAGAGAGATGGCCACAAGATTATGCTGCATATCAGGAGAGAAGCATGTTTGATGAGGCGGACCTGGGCCTCGGAGATCGACGTGATGGGAGCGGATCGTCCCATCCGCATTGACTCTATGGTATTACTTAATCCCTTCAACTTGAATTTGTTTTTGTCTTTTATGAATGCTTGTGTCTGTTTGAAAGCTTGCGCACTTCAGAATAGTTTTGTTTAAATGTCATTAAAGATCATCTTTGTTACCATCCATGCGATATGATTTGTGAGTCTCTGTGTTAATTGCTTGTTATATTTTATGATAATTAGAAAAATTGAGGAAGTTTCTCAAACATTGACCACTCGATAATCCGGCCTAGCCGTGAGTTTTCGAGCCCAAACACATAACTTTTTCTTGTTATGAGAGATTCCACAACTTAGCTAATTCTCTAGAACTTGCTTTTGTTCTCTTAATTGATTGATTGCTCTGAATTACACACCGAGGCACGTTGTTTGGTACCCTGAGCCTTGTTGAAGCCACCTTTAAAAATGTTATATCCTTCGTTAACCCCATTTGAGCCGAATGAAAAATTTTGTTTGTTTGACAACCCAAGTTTTGAAACTATATAAAAAAAAAAAAAGATGATTTTCTTGGAGTTAGATCATAACTTATGACTCGAGCACATTGCTCATCATTAAGTTTGGGGTTGCTTTTGGTACTAGCAACTGATGAAGTTTGGGGTGGGGTACTAGAGAACCAAAAAGAAAAATATTTTGAAAATATAGTGAAAAAAAAAAGAAAAAAAAAATGACACCAAGAGAGAATGTAAATGAATCTCTTCAAAAAAAAAAAAAAAAAGAAGAAATGAAAAAGGTTCTCTAGCATAACAATGCTTGATTTTTGGGGGAGATGTTTGACTAAATATCCAATCGTGTGAATAGGTGATCTTTAAAACTCCAAGTTTTTCTGCTTACCATCAAAAAAATATCCACCCTAAAAACCTAAGCCCCGTTTTAACCCTCAAGTCCTCGAAAGGTGTGAATTTTTATGCATGTCGATCGATTGTTAGAATGTTTGCAAGCATATGGTAGAATGGCTATGTATGTGTGATTGAGTGAATTTAACAATGCAAACAGGAGAGAATGTGAGGGAGTGAAGTGATTATTGTTTGGTCAATATTTGTGAGAAGTTCTTGATTTTTCCAATGTTCATTTGTGTGCGAGTACATTGATAATAGGGATGATCTTTGAAATGTTGCATGTGTATGATTGACTTGACTGATTCTGATGTATTTGAATTAAGCTGTAAAGATAGTGCCAGGTTTTCCGATGGATGAAGGTATTCCTTGAGGACAAGGAAAAGTTCAAGTTTGGGGTTGTGATGACTTCACGTCATTACTATGTTTTAACCACATTTTAGGGCATTTCTAGATAGCATTTAGTATGTTTTTATGCAAGAATAAAGAGGAAAAGAATCATGACAAGAATGCTCGGAACACAAGGATTTGAGGCCAAAAAGTGAAGGAATAGAAGTGTACTGCGCCTAGACCAAGGAAGCATCACGCGCCGCGCCCAGAAGCTGCTAGAAGTGTCTGTAGATTCTGCCAAGCTGGCGCGCCGCGCAGAAACGATGCTGGAATTGTCTGAAGATTCTGTTAGTCTGCGCGGCGCGCAGACGGGCTGGCGCGGGGCGCCGGTACGCAGATTACACCATATATATACTTTTTCTGTTCAGAATTAGGGTTGGACAGTTTTGACGGCGACAGAGGCACTTTTGAGATCAAGATCAGAGCACGAATTTCTTCATTGTTCTTCATTGTAATGAATTCTTTCACTCTAATTATTGTTGTTTCTATGATTATGAGTAACTAAACTCTATGATTGGATCCTAGGGGATTCTAGTTATTATTGTCTTGAACCATGAATTTCATATGATGTTTTAATATAATTACGAAGTTAGTTTCATTCTTTTATCTCTTGTTCTTAATGCTTTATACAACGTCGCGAATTGTTTGATGATTATAATTGTTTGTTTACTAAGACATTAGAAACGAATTGATTGACCTAGAGATAATTGTACAATTAACTTATTCTTTAGACATATAGGTTCGTTAATTGTGAATTCAAGGATTAAAGGGAAACAAACCTCAATTGATTATAGGTCATACTAAGACATTAGGGATTGATAATCAATTGAGAGGACTATGTACCAAGACATTGGACATAGTTATTTATTTTAATCGAATCATGGAACTAAGTTTGTAATTTGTTAATACGCATGAGATATCCGAGACAATAGTGATTAGATGAACCGAAAAGATCCAATCGCCTTCGCATCTTGAAAGAAAACCTTATTTTCTTGTCATTTACTTTCTCAAGTCTGAAATCTGAACACTTCCCCCTATTTTATTTTATTGCAAATTACTTTTATATGATCCAATTTACTCGTATTTGATTCGGAGCAATCCCTGTGGATACGATAATTATATACTTACTTTGATACTTCATCAGCTACGGTGTCGGTTTTAGTTAACGGTAGTCCGACTGATGAGTTCCCTCTTAGGCGTGGTCTTCGGCAAGGCGACCCGCTGTCTCCTTTTTTTTTCTCTTGGCTGCTGAGGGTCTCAATGTGCTAATGGAGGCTATGGTAGCGCGTAATTTGTTTACGGGGTATAACATTGGCGAGCAGGGTTTGGTTTCGGTATCGCACCTTCAGTTTGCAGATGACACTCTTCTACTAGGGGTTAAAAGTTGGGCAAATGTTCGGGCTTTGCGAGCTGTTCTTGTGCTTTTTGAGACTATGTCAGGTTTGAAAGTTAATTTTAATAAAAGCATGTTGGTTGGGGTTAATATTTCGGATTCCTGGTTGGGCGAAGCTGCGTCTGTTATGTGCTGTAAGGTGGGAAAGATCCCTTTCCTTTATTTGGGTCTTCCGATTGGGGGTGATCCGAGGCGTCTGAGTTTTTGGGATCCGGTGTTGCATCGAATAAAGAATAGATTGTCTGGGTGGAAGAGTCGCTTCTTGCCTTTTGGTGGTCGCCTGGTTCTGTTGAGATCTGTCTTGACCTCTCCACCTGTCTATGCTCTTTCCTTCTTCAAAGCTCCCTCAGGTATTATTTCCTCTATTGAATCTTTTTTCATTAAATTTTTTTGGGGGGGTGTGAGGATTCTAGGAAAATTTCTTGGGTTAGTTGGAAATCGATCAGTTTACCTAAGGAGAGTGGAGGTTTGGGGGTCAGGCGGTTGAGGGAGTTTAATCAGGCCCTTTTGGGCAAGTGGTGTTGGAGGATGTTGGTGGACAGCGGGGGGTTGTGGTTTAGAGTGTTGGCAGCTAGGTATGGGGTTGAGAGAGGTAGACTTCGTGATGGAGGTCGGAGGGGGTCTTTGTGGTGGAGGGAGATAGTGCGTATTGGGGAGGGAGGCGGCGAGTCAGGGGACAGGTGGTTCAGGGAGCATGTTGTGAGGAGGGTGGGGGACGGTTCAGAGACTTTCTTCTGGACCGATCCCTGGGTAGATGGTATTCCGTTATGCGAGCGTTTTGGGCGCCTGTTTGTTTTGACGGCAAACAAATCGTGTACGGTGGCTGAGATGTTTGCTTTAGGGTGGGGCGCGAATGGAGGGGCGTGGGAGTGGCGGAGGCAGTTGCGGGCGTGGGAGGAGGAGATGTTGGGGGAGTGTCAGTCTTTACTTTCTAACATTTCTTTGCAGGCCTTTTCTGTAGACAGGTGGCAGTGGCATCCCGACCCTGACACTGGTTATACTGTTAGGGGGGCTTACCAGCTCCTGATATCTCATGCTTTGGTCACTATGGATGTTGCGGATAATCTCATTTGGCACCCGCAGGTTCCTTTGAAGGTATCCATTCTTGCGTGGCGTGTATTGCGAGACAGGCTGCCCACGAGAGTGAATCTAGTTACTCGACGGGTTTTATCTCCTACAGCTCACATGTGTGTTTTTGGATGTGGTGTAGCTGAGTCGGCTCATCATTTATTCATTTCTTGCGGTTTTGTTGGATCTCTGTGGGATTTAGTTCGGTCGTGGATTGGCATTCCTTTGGTGGATTTTGGTTCTTTGCGTGATCACTTTGTTCAGTTCACATCTTCAGCAGGTGGATCTCGAGCGCGTCGTTCTTTCCTACAGCTCATTTGGCTTGCTTGTGTTTGGGTTGTATGGACGGAGAGAAATCACCGTTTGTTCAGAGGCTCAGCAGATACGCCCCATATTTTGATGGACAAGATCAAGCTGTTTTCATTTAGGTGGTTGAAGTCGACGAGCATTACGTTAGCTTTAAACTACCACAGTTGGTGGTCTAGTCCTCGACTTTGTTTGGGCCTTGTTTGACTGTTGTTATTGTTTTGTTTTTTATTCTTATTGTAAACTTTTGTAGTCTATCTTGGTACGTCTTGTGCCAGGGAGACTGATTTGGTTAATATATATATCTCATTTTGGCTTGTTAAAAAAAAACCTAACATAAAAATATGTAATAATATCTTAGGTTGAGTATCAAGTACATCTAAAGTTTAAACTATATGTAGATATGTAAAAAAATATGAATATTTTTAGAGATTAATTTTGATGCATTGTCGGTTACTATGTTTCACAAATATGGATGTAACTACTAACCAGACAAGACTTGTTAGGCATTTCACGAATTATACATCCAGAAGGATGTTTCCAAGAGCGAGAGAGACGTGGTGTGTTTGGTCGAGTAGAATCAAATGAAACGTCGGTTATCACCCAAACACCAACATCAACTTGTTTGCAAGAGCGGATTATGTTAAATTCGCAAGGCCACACTAGAGGTGATAAAATATGCATTTCTTCATTCATCTGCCACAAAAAAAAAAATTGAAAAACGATAATGATTAAAAAGCTTAGCATAAATCAAAATATTCAAAAAATATTATCATACCAAAAACAAAGCTCCATCTTGATTTCCAGTCGAACCGATTTCAAGAACTTTGGTAGTTTCCGGTTTAGTAACAATTGTTGGGAACAAGTTTCTCCATTTTTCCTATAAAAATGAATTATATATCATTTACTTATAAGTAGATGTAGTTCTTCAATAAAATTAATTAAAGAGTCAATACTAAAATAAACAAATTAGAGAGGGAAATATAGAGAGAAAAAAAAAAGTAAATTCATTCTCTATTTCTGTTACTAAATAAAGCAACATCGAAATTCGAGAATGATTTTAATTCTTAAGTAACAAATTTTATTTTTTCTAATTTATGACTGTATGCTTACCAAGTCGAGAAACATGTCAACCAAAGCCATGCCATCAAGCCCAACTATTCCTAAATACTTTGAAGATTCCTCATAAACATTATCACCTCTAATGTTATTGTTCTTTGGAAAAAAATGATAATAATTTTCATGATGAAGAGTGTATCTCCCATCTTGATAAGTATTTGAAAAGTTGATCTAGAATGGCTCATTAACTCCCATAGTAAGAGTTGCAATTTGCAACATCATTGTCTTTTCTTCATCAAAAAGTTGATCTATTCACGAACATACCTTCCCTCCTAGTTAGATTAGATTACTAAGACCATGAAGATGACTTGATCTTTCACAATCATTGGTGGATTTTCAAGTTCATTGTGTCTTGAAAATACTTCTATAGAATTAAGAGCACGCTCATGCTCAAACATAGGTTGAGATATTTTTCTCTCCATGAAACTTGTAAAAACCTTGGACCTTTTTTCACATTGAAAGTGAAAATCAATTTATAAATATAAATATGTTATTATGCATGGCTAAAATTGAATAAATTTCTAACTAATACTAATTGAAACTACATATATTTAAATTGGATAAGATTTTTCTTAAAAATGTCATCCAAACCAAACAACTATTTATTTGGATCATATGACCTTTTATTTTTTTTATTTTTTTTTTGGCACAACATAATTATAGACCAAAAATAAATGTTATAGTGAGATTATAAAATCTAATTTTTGAAGCGGAAGTCTTTTTATCTCAAAAGCAATATTTCATATTATTGTTATTTTTCAACACTTATGGAAGTTAACGACTATTTTCTCATATATCCTCAAAAATAATAAAATGTAAGTCTCATGTATTTTCGTTGCGTGTAACCAAACTATTTCTCAAATGTGTGTCTATAATTGTAGCATTTGAGTTCTATTAGTGAGTTATTAAACTTTTTATATATACAGTCTCGTATCCTATTTTATAATACTGGAGGCTTAATCTCACTCATATGATAATAAACCTTTTATATATGATCATCATACTCTTTTATATGATAGCTAATTTATTTATTAAAAAATTCTTTTGAGAATTTTATTTGTTATAAGGAGATTATTTATTATGAATTATTAAGTAAAAAGTTTACATTCTCCTTATTTCTAAATGCAGAATATGTGGTTAACTATAAAATCCAAGTCTAAATAAAAATCTGCCATTGAAAAGTTATGCCACTTTTTTTTTTTACCGTAAAAAGTTATGCCACTTGTATTAGTAATTGGACAAAACTTATATGCATTTCTTTAGATGCAATTTTTCCGGTTCCTCTCACAAAAATGTAGTTATTTATATTTTTAATTAAAAAAACAAATAGAAAATTGTTTTTAAATAAAAATAACTTCCCCCCATGTATCTAGCACAGTAAGAACTGTGTATATGGAACTGTACATAAGTTTGGTCCTTAGTAATTCTGTTATCATCATGTGCAAAATATGTGGTTGAAAATTTTGCACTAGCAAATAAGTATCTCACTGTTAAATATTACATATTATAATATTTGTATATCAGTGATCACTAATGAAAACATTAAAGAAAATTTCACTCATTCTTGTTTATATATGTGGGATCGGTGGGAATCTCTACATAATATTATATACTATGAGCTCAAATAAGAAATCTCGCTCTTATAATTATTCATATATGTGAGATCAATGAAAATATGTACACAACGATATAAACACATAACTTAAAATTATAATCATTGCCATATATTTTGCGCACTTAATAAAATATGGCATAGCTTAAGAGACTTTAAATTTCAGTCTCATTCTACTATACTGAGATATATAACAATTCTTTAATCTTAGTAAACATCATAATTAGATGCTTGAGTCAATTTGTTGGAAAATACACAATTATCTCTTAGCATGCAAATATATTGTGCTTCTCTTTTACCAACATTACTGTTGTGAATTCGGATCGAAAATCACACCAATAAACAAAATGGATGAGCAATAATCAATAAATCAACAATAAACTATGAAAGCGATAAAGAACACGATGAAAATTGTTTACCCAGTTCAGTCAAAATCGACCTACTCTGGAGGAGAGAGAGACCCTCCAATCCACTATCAAACTTCCTTCTTGATTATAAAGATTCATTACAAAAGAGTTACAAAAATTAGACTTCAACCCTAATTCTACCATTTTCCCAAATCTCTTCCCGTGACCAAGAGATTTCAATGATAAGTGATTACAAGGTGTTAGAAACACTTCCCCAACCCTAGAATATACCCAAAAGGAACCCCTTTTGATCCTAGATTGATGTTGGATGAAGAAACCCTAATTTCTCCTCACATAATATCAGAAAACGTGTTATATTTATCAACCTACGCAATTTTTCGCCTGAGGCACGAAAACAGAATCGTGCCCCTTTTCCTGCTGAAATTTTTGCCAATATGTACACAATGATATAAACACATAACTTAAAATTATAATCATTGCCATATATTTTGCGCACTTAATAAAATATGGCATAGCTTAAGAGACATTAAATTTCAGTCTCATTCTACTATACTAAGATATATAACAATTCTTTAATCTTAGTAAACATCATAATTAGATGCTTGAGTCAATTTGTTGGAAAATGCACAATTATCTCTTAGCATGCAAATATATTGTGCTTCTCTTTTACCAACATTACTGTTGTGAATTCGGATCGAAAATCACACCAATAATACGTTTGATGTGTGGGAAATGAATTGAAGCAACCAAAACAAAATGGATGAGCAATAATCAATAAATCAACAATAAACTATGAAAGCGATAAAGAACACGATGAAAATTGTTTACCCAGTTCAGTCAAAATCGACCTACTCTGGAGGAGAGAGAGACCCTCCAATCCACTAT
Organism: Trifolium pratense; assembly: GCF_020283565.1. Taxonomy (NCBI): domain Eukaryota; kingdom Viridiplantae; phylum Streptophyta; class Magnoliopsida; order Fabales; family Fabaceae; genus Trifolium; species Trifolium pratense. Next base: position 51,446,928 of record NC_060063.1, read on the forward strand.
CAAACTTCCTTCTTGATTATAAAGATTCATTACAAAAGAGTTACAAAAATTAGACTTCAACCCTAATTCTACCATTTTCCCAAATCTCTTCCCGTGACCAAGAGATTTCAATGATAAGTGATTACAAGGTGTTAGAAACACTTCCCCAACCCTAGAATATACCCAAAAGGAACCCCTTTTGATCCTAGATTGATGTTGGATGAAGAAACCCTAATTTCTCCTCACATAATATTAGAAAACGTGTTATATTTATCAACCTACGCAATTTTTCGCCTGAGGCACGAAAACAGAATCGTGCCCCTTTTCCTGCTGAAATTTTTGCCAATATGTACACAATGATATAAACACATAACTTAAAATTATAATCATTGCCATATATTTTGCGCACTTAATAAAATATGGCATAGCTTAAGAGACATTAAATTTCAGTCTCATTCTACTATACTAAGATATATAACAATTCTTTAATCTTAGTAAACATCATAATTAGATGCTTGAGTCAATTTGTTGGAAAATGCACAATTATCTCTTAGCATGCAAATATATTGTGCTTCTCTTTTACCAACATTACTGTTGTGAATTCGGATCGAAAATCACACCAATAATACGTTTGATGTGTGGGAAATGAATTGAAGCAACCAAAACAAAATGGATGAGCAATAATCAATAAATCAACAATAAACTATGAAAGCGATAAAGAACACGATGAAAATTGTTTACCCAGTTCAGTCAAAATCGACCTACTCTGGAGGAGAGAGAGACCCTCCAATCCACTATCAAACTTCCTTCTTGATTATAAAGATTCATTACAAAAGAGTTACAAAAATTAGACTTCAACCCTAATTCTACCCTTTTCCCAAATCTCTTCCCGTGACCAAGAGATTTCAATGATAAGTGATTACAAGGTGTTAGAAACACTTCCCCAACCCTAGAATATACCCAAAAGGAACCCCTTTTGATCCTAGATTGATGTTGGATGAAGAAACCCTAATTTCTCCTCACATAATATCAGAAAACGTGTTATATTTATCAACCTGCGCAATTTTTCGCCTGAGGCACGAAAACAGAATCGTGCCCCTTTTCCTGCTGAAATTTTTGCCTGAGGCACGGGTTTTTCGCCTGAGGCACGAAAAACAGCAGATTTGAGTTTTTCCACGTTTTCAAGGCAATTTCCAACAATCTCCACCTTGCCTTTAAAACGATGGTGATGCCAACTTCCCATCAACCAACGTGCTACTCTCTCCAACTATTTTCACCACACCTTCTTCGGCCCCCGGAGTCTACCTCTCCATACTTCTGAAAAATGCTTGCCTCCAATTGCACTTGGATTTTTAGGGCAATCCACAAGCTACACCGTACCCTCTTCAAACCCCGGATTTTAGCTTTCCGTACTCTTGAAGATATGCTTGCCTCCAACCAACCTTGGAATTTTTAGGTGGTTTCATAAGCTGCAACCTCAAACTCTCCTTGTGTCCAACTACCTCCACCAGTCTAACAAGTTACCAAGCATGATCACCGTTGCTTTCACACAAGATCTCCATAATCATACCACTTTGGTGTACCTCCACCTCAAACCGAGTTTCCTCCACCAAAGCCTCAAACCGGTATATCCACTATGTCTTCCACCTTATAACTGAGTATTATTATCACCGCCTCTCTAGGATGATGTCGAGTATTATTCCATCGCCTCTTCAGGCCGAAACTGAGTATTCTTACCACCGCCTCTCCAGGCTGATGTTGAGTATTATTACAACCGCCTCTCCAGGAGGATGTTGAGTATTATTACCACCGCCTCTCCAGGATGATGTTGAGTATTATTACCACCGCCTCTCTAGGCCGACCTTCATCGCAATCTCCATTAGCTTTTTACCTCTGAGGCACCGGATAACAACACTATCCATCATCCCGAACCTTAAAATTGCTCTTGATCCCATCTTCACTTTCCACAATTCCAAATTGAATCCGGAAAGTCCCTCGATAATCCAATTTGAATCCATGGTACTTAATCCGTTTAACCCTTTTCCCCACAGTGGGCGCCAATTGTTTAGAATTCGGATCGAAAATCACACCAATAATACTTTTGATGTGTGGGACAAATGAATTGAAGCAACCAAAACAAAATGGATGAGCAATAATCAATAAATGAACAATAAACTATGAAAGCGATAAAGAACACGATGAAAATTGTTTACTCAGTTCAGTCAAAACCGACCTACTCTAGGGGAGAGAGAGACCCTCCAATCCACTATCAAACTTCCTTTTGATCCTAGATTGATGTTGGATGAAGAAACCCTAATTTCTCCTCACATAATATCAGAAAACGTGTTATATTTATAAACCTACGCAATTTTTTGCCTGAGGCACGGGTTTTTCGCTTGAGGCACGAAAAACAGCAGATTTGAGTTTTTCCACGTTTTCAAGGCAATTCCCAACAATTACACATTTTATAAGGTCATAAATAGTAAGTACTATGTATAATATCAATATTCCTATCGAGTATGGTATTGTGTTCCTAAAGTACTTATGAACCGTGAAATCATAATTTTGTTCATTATTGACATTCTTGTGGCCACATTAATCCACATTTAATTTTCTTTAAACTAAGTGTTTGTGTTAATCCAATTGGAAATTCTTCAATCTCTCATTTCTTTATGGATTTTCGCAGTCACGTTTTTTTGCTAAAAATTGGATTAATGGAATGACAAACGTTATCAAACATTTATTGATTTTGACTAAAAGTAATTATTCTCGTAATAGGATATCCCAATAAGCTAGTAATTACTTGACCTATGTGGGTATTCCATGAGTTTTATAAAATCAAAAACTCATTGGCATTACCACTAACGACATACTTATATATATTTGATTAAGTCTTCTATATTTTGGGTTAGTGGGAGTTTGTTGTAGCATTTTAGATGCATGAACCATTATTGGATTACAAAAATGTAATAATGTTAATCCATATTTACCATTCTATGTGTAATTTAAGGTTAAGCGTTAATGATTTTGTTTTTCCTATCAGATTCAACTTATGCACTGTTTAAATCATATGTTTCTTATACTATTTTAAAGACAAGTTTTATTATTAATATTTGATATACTGCTATCACTATTCTTATGCTATGTTTTAATAACTAATTAAAGTAATCCAAGTGGGAGATTGTTGAATATTTTGGATTCACTTTAATTAATTTATTAAAATACAATTAAATGCGTATAAAATCAAATATATTAAATTGTCATGTTTTATTTATTTTATAAATAAATATTATTACAAGGCTTAATGTTGAACGGGTCGTGATGGATTGGGTCGTTCTTTCTAGTCATCCTATTGAGAGGTCATTGCCTCCACTGATGAGTATATATTCTAGCCATCCCATTAAGCTAGATACATTGAAAAACATAACACACATAATGACTCATCAGTGAGAGGTACAAGCACCGTCTCAACCTATTTTCAGTTTCAATCAATGGAGGATTCATCCGCTGTCATTCCAGGTACACAGTTCTAGTATCACTACAAGAAATTAGCCAGTTTGCGACGGTTCTGCAAGCGGTTAGCGGCGGTTTTGAACCGTCGCAAGAGTATATTACAACGGTTGATGAAAGGTCGTGAATCCTGGCGTCGGCAGTATTATACAGCGACGGTTTAATGAACTGCCGCACAAACCGTCGCATTTCGTATAGCGTCCATTTAGAACCATGGCAACATCAGTTTAAACCGTCGCAAAATCGAAGGTGTTAGCTAATTTATTTCACCCTTTTGCGGAAGTTTAGAACCGTCGCCAGTGTGTTAATATTGATTTACCGACGGTTTTAAACCGTCGCAACTCCCTTTTTTTATTAAAAAAAAATTATGTTTTTTTTTTAGCTTGTAGCTTTCCTTTTTTTTTTTTTTTAGTTTATAGCTTTTCCTGATTTTTTTAATTTTTCTTTTCCTTATTAAGATTGAACTTGATATGAAGGAACAAGAGGATACTTGGCCTTGATTGGATAAACAAGTTTTTTTTTTTAAACAACTTAATTAAGCATTTATAGCATAAATAAGTGCTTATTTATAAACAATAATAAAACAAGTCAATTTGCCCCAAACCACTACATAAATCAAATCATCAAAACGTATTAATCATTAAGAAACTCCAATTCAAAATTTGTCTAAGCTATGACAAAATGGTTGAGTAGAGTTGGTGTTGACCACTCTTACGCGGTGGAGTTGTTCAAAACTAGTAATGGTTGTGAAGTTTTGAAAAGCCGGTAATGACATCTCTGCAAAACTCCAAAAAGAGAAAAGTTAGAATAAAACAAATTATTTACACTCAAGATAGTATATAGTCTAAAAAATGTCCTCTGTTGAGCCTGCACTCAATGTACATGTAAACTATCAAATTGAAGAACATATAATTTACACTGTATATAAATTATCAGCCCCATAAACATAAACATAAGAATACCTTGGATATGACATCCAAATTCATCATTACCGAAACAAAAATAGTAGTTAATTAATGCCAGCATGAAAACTTAGAATAGAACAAATTATATAAATGGATTGCAATGAATTAGAAACCAAAGATGTTACATTTAAGCATATGAATATTTCAAACCAAAAGAAGATACAATACTCGACATACATTCATGTGCAAAAATAGTTATGAGAAACAAAAACCTTGGTCAAGAGGAATGCATATTTCTCCTCAAAATCATGGTTAGATGCTTTCCAACTGTCTTTTCGTTCAGGTGATAGTCCATGCTATTCACAAAGCCATCTTGAAACTCAAACACATGGATCAGTTACTACAATGTGTGGATAAGTGTAGCTAACATTATGAACAGGGTATCTATCAGAAAGGTGTTCTTAGTTCAAGCTTTTGTGAATCTGAACAAGAATATTGGATTGGAATTAAAGGTTTAAGTAAAAGTACTAGATTGATAATATTAATATTAAACACAGTTGCATCTAGTAGAATTATTCTAAGTTGTTGAAAAAGGTCCTTAACATTCATTCACAATTCACTTTGCATTTCGACACTTTCACAACAAAACAATCAAAAAATTGGAAAAACTACATAATTAAACGGCAATAGTATTCTTCTATTACATCACATATTGATCATTTCATCATAGTAAAATCAAAACATTTAAGAAGTTTTGAGTTCATATTAGCTCTGTTCATATAAGAAGTTTGAAATACCTAATTCTTCATACTCAATCAAAACATACAAATCTACCAAAACACTCACATGAATAAATAATTGGAATACCTAATTTGAATAATCAAAATATATACCTATTTACCAATTTATTAATCAGAAAGAACAAACATGTTCACAGCCTGCCAAACCAGAAAATTTCGGTACCGTAAAACCAAAATGCAGCAAGCAAACCTTATTCATGATCAAGCCAGACTAATTAATAGCACAATAGCGTCAGGTAAAAAAGAGCAGCTTACCCAAAATGAAGCACTCCTTTCTCTGCACAATTCATTGAATTCTTACGAGGTCCCATCTTTGTACTACCGCTGCTAAACTTAAGGAGTGAAATTAAAGTGAATGGAAGGTCAAAAGAAAGTATCATATGCAAAACAAAGAATCCTAGTTAGTGTTCATGTACTACAATTTAATGCAGCATGTGTGATTGCATATCCACTATTACTATTACTAATCCTTCAATGAGTACATAGACCAAGTATGACCAGCTATTGCAAATTTAGTTTCATTTCAGGGTGTGTGAGATATGATAAATTAGATGTTGCCAATTAGGAATTTGTGTCATATCCTAATTATTGGCAATGGTAATTAACATTTACAAAATTCACATTCAGAAATTTTATCAGATGCTAATCATTGGCAAAAGTATAAATAATGGCATGTCATAAGATTAGGATTATTGTCTTCATGGTAGGAGCAGAGAGAGAAGTCAGACCTGTTTGGTGGTGACAATGTACATTGTACACTCTTGTGCTTGCAAATTTTAATGCATCAGTAACACCGGGATAGAATCTGGAGGTAAATCATCCACAAATTAACAATTTGAACTTTAAAATTCATAACAAGATATGTTTATTTAGTAAGAAGGTGCAGATTAGCATGTAGAGCTCAAGATACTTGTGTAAGAACAAAATCTTATTTTAATGTAAGATACTTGACATTATTTTGTACTAAATAGAGTACCATTGAAGAACAACAGTTTGTGTAAAACCGCAGGCCCAAGATGAGATATTGAAGAACAACATCTTAACATCCTCATCAAACTAACATACTTCAAAACAACACAAAAATGATCAAAACAAATGCAGAAGAGTCCAAAAGAAACTGAAACATGAAATTTTGCAAAAGCAAAGTATTGATCCACAAAGTTATTGAAAAAGGTCATTGACATTCATTATAGGTATAAATTAGTCACTTGATTGGAAAGTGAAAGTGTAGAAATGCAAAACCAAATCCAAAATACCAACATCACTTTATCTTCTATTTGCTTCATATTTGGCTCAATGTCAATAACAATACTATAATGTTAACCCATATAGCTCTTATTAGATCAAAAACTTATAGTAATGTCAACTAATGTACCTGAGCTTATGAATCTCATTTGGTACAGACCCGGAAAATTAATTTTAAGCTCAAATAATGGTCAAGTAGTGACTGTGACTAATGAGAAATCACAAAGGAAAACCATTAATTTTCACTATTAATTAATAGGAACAAAACCCCTATCCATCAAAACACAAATACAAAAACAGAATTCAAAACAAGCAAATAAGCTTTAATTTAGATGCAAACCTTTGTGTAAAGTTCGAGCTTTGATCTATGTCAAACAACACGATTCTTTATCCCACTACCTTCCTCCAAAATCTATAAAAGAAATGAATAAATGATATCATAGGTTAGTGAGATAAAAGACTGTTTTAAGAAACTAAGATGTAAAGAATTTAAGCCCTATTTACAGAGATATTGAAAAGCTCATTACAGTGTGAATTAATCATTTCATATTAGCTCTGTATATTAGCTTTGTCTCAACATTGCGGCCGTCGGAAAGTTTGAAATACTTAAGTCTTCATACTCAATCAAAACATACAACAAAGCAATAAATAAATTTTTCAAACACCTAATTCTTCATACTCAATCAGAATATACAACAAACCAATAAATAAATTTCAAACCCCTAATTGTTCATACTCAATCAAAACATATAACAAATGAATAAATAAATTTGATATACCTAATTACCAACGAAGAATTTGAAGGTTAAATGAGTGATGAACCGTGAACGATTCCGAATGAGATAACTGAAACTTAATTGAACAATTCTGAAGTTGAACGATGCTGAAATGAAGGATTTCTGAGAAACTGAATCGAAGCTTTGTTGAAACTAGGGTTGAACGATTCTGAAACTCAATTGAACAATTCAAGTTGAATGATGCTGAAATGAAGGATTTCTGAGAAATTGAATCGAAGCTTTGTTGAAATGAAACTAGGGTTGAACGATTCTGAAACTCAATTGAACAATTCTGAAATGAAGGATTTCTGAGAATGATTTATTGTTGAAGGATCGAACGATTTGTGAATGGAAGCCAAATTTGTGAGTGCAAAAAAAAAAGAAGAGGAACAAGGAAAGGGTAGGACGACGGTTTAGAATGAACAGTCGCAAACTCGTGAAAATAACATAGCGACGACGGTTTTAGTGAACCGCCCCTATCATTCTGTCGTTATTCCCAAATTTTTTTTGTAGTGTATATTCTTATTTACAATATGCTATGCTTCATATCTGCAACATGTTAAATTATTATAAAATTCTTACACGAAAAACTCTTGAAATTATGGAAACCTGTCGACCAATGAAAGATGATTCCATTGGCTGGGTTGGGTATTTTTTGAATTCCGCTTCCCTTGTGCTGTTGATCTTAGTAGTGTTTGGTCAAGTGGTGCTTGAAGCTTGAATCTGGGTTTGTTGCGGTTATCTCGTTGATCACCAGACTTTAATCCTTTTAATCCGAAACAAACTCATAGTTAGGTATGGGTGTGTTTGCATTATCTCCCTCTTGAATATTGGCAGCCTATGATCTTATTTGAAATTGCTGGGGCGATTAGTACGCCTGTTTCAATTGATGAGAACACTAGAAATCACTCATTTGGTCACTATGCACTTGTGGGTTGAAAGGGAAAAAATTTATTTTGAAATTGAATATGAAAATCCTCCCTATTTTTGTTTTACTTGCAATTGTATTGGACATTTGAAGACCCTCACATTCTTGGTATAATAAGGTCAAAAGAGGCGGTAGTCAGTGTGTTAGCTAGAGACATTTTAAACATTGGGCATAAAATTTATACTAATAAGGAAGAAAGAGGCATCTATAATTTTTATGAAGAACCGTGTTGCCGCTAGAGAAGAGCCTTTCACCGAAGTGGTGTCTAAGGCCAAGAAAAAGAATATGCATAAGGTTTTCAGGTTCATAATACCCGTTCAAGATTGGGTAGGCATCCAGATTGAGTTTCTCTTGCTCTTTTTTTAGTTTATTTTTTATCTAACCTGATGATCAGAAAGGTTGATGGCCAGTCCGTTGAGCAATTGTCCACACCGGAGGGGGGGTTTGTACCTGCAGGTGCTCCGATGCCTAAGTCAGCAAGAGAACAAGAGATATAAAGAGAAGAGAGAGAAAGTAAGGTATGGAATGAATTAGAATACCTGACTCTCCTGTCTAGGAGAGCTTATATAGTTGCCCCCAGCGCTGGGCCAAAGGTTGGTCTATTGGGCCGGGATAACCGGCCCAATAGACTCAACTGCCAAGATAGTCCCTGTATTATAGGGGAGGTCGTTATTTGCCTCTATCTTGGTTGGAGCCGTTCCGCTATTCGCGGGTAAGGGATAAGCTCCGTGACAGTTGTGGCTGAATGGATGAGCACGTGCTAAACGTGCTGCTTAGCTGTTAACCTATGGTGGAATGGATCAACATGCGTGGATAGATGAGCATGTTTTTAACGTGCTGCTTATCCGTTATGTCGAGCAGGACACGTCATTGGCTGACGTGTCGAGGAAGTCTCCCCTTATTGGGTCGTGCCCCAAATGACCGGCAGAAGCGATTGGGCCAGCTCTTGGCCCAGTCCAGAACAGGAGCCCCCCAAGTCATTGCTCCTAGGCATATGAGTAATGACTTAAGGTCCAGGCCCACATGTCGAGGAAATGGTTTCCCCGTCACTCCTAGGAGGAGTTCATAACTTATTGATTTATAATTGCTGCTCGTTTGCGCGAGGAGAGTTCATGTGTTGCTCGTAAATTCCTCCGTGGCATGACGAGGAGAATTTTCCAAGGAGGAAGCTTCCTTTTGCTCGTGACGCGTGCCACGATGTTCGTGGAGGAAATTACGGGGAAGGGATTTTGCCTTTAAAAGTCATTGGCTTTTTAGTTCCTCGACTAATTGTCGAGGAAGTATTGCGTATGTTGCGTCTAGTTGATGCTGCCTGTTTTTGCGGGCACGTTCATTTATGTTTGTTTCGCTTGCCCGTAATTTCTGCCTGCTCGCGGGGTCGAGGAGACACTTGCGTTGGAGATAGCGATGAGTTCCTCGAGGAACGCATCGTCAGTTCGAAGTGACCTGAAAAGACATGCGTTTCGTCTTTTCAAGCCACGTGTGTGGGCTATGAAGAGGCGCAATAATTGCCTAGGGAAACGACTCTTTATTGCTTCGTTTTTCGAGGAGGTTTGTGGATCGTTAGATCCGTCGTGCCTTTTCGTTTTTTGCGAGATCAAATCTCAGCCCTTTGATGGTTTTAATCTGGATCATTGGATTTGATCAAGGGTCACGATGCGATCATGCGCGTTGCTTCGCGATACAGGGTGCAGGGGAATCACAGTCTATAAATAGGAAAGAGGAAAATCATTTGGAACTTTTCACTTGCTTTCTCTATTTGTTGCTTGCTGCTGCTCTCACCTACTCCATTTTCATAGTTTCTAGTTTGCATACTTCAAGCCTCAACTTCCAATTTCCTCTTGACAAAGGTAAATCAAAGTTCTTTACTTGCTTTTGCTCTGATTTATCTGATTTCGCTTGAAGCATGTTTGTGTTTGTACTAGATTCCTGCTTACTTTTGTACCCATTTTATTCCTGTTGTTTTGGGTTTATTTTGTACCCATTTTCCATTGTGTGTTGGTGTTTTAAATCCTTGAGTTTGGTGAGGTTTTGTGTTTGACAGTGGCTAAAATTACTGTCAAATGCCATTTATGCGTAATTTTGGGTATCTTCGCGTTTTAAACCTCTGGGTTCTGCGAAGAACACCATGAGTGTTGGTTGGACAACGTTTAACTTTCTGGAAAAAATGATGAATATTGATGAACATTTCATGCGTTTCTGGAAAAACGCCAAGAACATTGATGAATGTTCAATAGTTCCTGGGAATTTGCGAAGAACACGATGAATATCGCTTCAATTTCTGGAATTCTATGCGTTTCCGTCGGGGAGAATCGAATCGTTATTTCTCCCCGTTTGCTGTAGCAAAAAGCTAGGTTAGTTGAACCTTTTGTCGGGGAGCTTTTCCCCGTTTTCGCCTTCGCGAATCTTTTGAGTGTCTTTGCGAATTGTATGAATGTCGGGGACCTTCTCCCCGTTTTTTCTTGGAGAATTTAGTAAAGAAATGAGTTTCTAGAAAACTCTTTGTCGGGGACCTTCTCCCCGCTTCACCCTTAGGGGGGATTGAAGACTTTGTGTTGGGGACCTTCTCCTCGTTATTCCCGTGAGAAATTTGTAGATAAATGAGTTTGTTAAACTTTATGCCGGGGAGCTTCTCCCCGTTTTTCAATTTCGTTAGCTGGCCTCCTCTACTTTAGCGTGTTTTTGCCATTTTGATAAGGGCTTTTGGTCGGGGACAGCGTCCTCGTCCTATCTTACGCCCTTTCACTTTAATTGCGGTGAAAGGGTGGATTTGATAACTGTCGAATTCACAGTCTTTTCGCTGCTTTTCAGGTTTTCGTAATGTCGGATACAGAGGGAGTTCCAGAGGGCCAGGCGTCGTCGAAACACAAGCTGGTCGACACCATAACAGATCCAGAATTAGCCTGGGTCGCACCGGAGCCGCGGGGCATCACGTCAACGATTACTGCCCAGGATTCCCGACTCTTTACTATTGTCGAAGGGGCTGGCCCGGTTAACTGGGAGGCTCACATGCCTGCTGAAGGGGAGCGGATTTGCTCGTCGTACACGGAAGGTGGATTTACCATGTACGAGATGGCGTTCAAGGAGATGGGATATCGGCTACCCTTCAACAGCCTTGAAGCTGAGATTTTTGGCCGGTTAAAGGTGGCTCCCTCCCAGCTTCATCCAAACGCGCTGGCGTTCATCCGGGCATACCAGATCCTTTGTCGGTATCTGGAGGTGGAGGCCACAGTCTCTTTATTTGTCGGTATCGGGGATCAGCAAGGCTGGGTTTCCTTGAAGCATCAGTCGAGCAAGATATTCAAGATATTTGTGGAGTCTGCCCGGGGCTTCAAGGAGAGATATTACGTGGTGAAGCCGGTGACGAAGTTTGTCTTAAACTCTCTCTATATGGACAGGCCGGTACTCCTTGAAGATGGGTCTCCCCAGCTGGACGCGGAAGGGGAGCCGGTAACCGAGTGGGCTCTTCGGTTCCCGTTATCATGGTCGTCGGAGCATTTTGTTTTGCGAACCGACGAGTATTTGACGGCTGGCGAGGACCCGGGTTACTCGAGAGGAGCTGGAGAAAACTAAGAAAGAGCTCGAGGAGGTAAAGACCCAGGGTGCCGAGGAGAAGAAGAAACTAGAGGAGGTGATAGCTGACCTGCAGTCCAAGTTTGCTCCTGCTGCTGATGAGGCCGTTGAAACTTCCAGGCTGGTAAGTCGAGCAGACCTGGTCAAGGAAATCAAGAGGCTCGGGGGCCTGATGTTGGCGAGCATGGTACATGGGTGGAAGAATGCGGTGGCTCAGCTGAAGATCGTGAATTCCGAGCATGGGTTGATTATCGAGGGGATTCACCGGCTGAAAAAAGTTGAAAATGGCCAGATTGTCATTCCAGAGGAGTGTAGACAGATGGCTTTGGAGGAGGAGAAGGAGGATGAAGAAGATGACGATGATGAGGATGACGAGGAGGAAGGGGTCGAGGAGGAGAAGGCTCCTGATGGAAACCAAGAGGGTCATGATGAAAGCAACTGATCCTCCTTGACTTTCTTATTTGGGCCTGCGCGCCATTAACTTGTATTTGTTTTTGTTTTTCAGTTTTTGAGAGTCTCTTTGGGGGCCTGCGTGCCTGGTTATATAATGTTCGAACAAGTGGGTTTTTATCCCCGTTTTTTATTTATGACAATGTTGGGCATCTGCCCGTTAATCCTATTTTGCTCTTTTAATTTCATCCTCCCCGTGTGTATGTTTAAGTATTTTGTGTTTTGCTAAGTTATGCCTGTTTGTTATACATCGTCGTTATGCATGTCTATATGCTTGCCCGTTTTTAACTTAACAAATTTTTGGTTTTGAATGAATATTTGTGTATTTGCTCGACATTATTTGTATGCCTGCTCGACAAAACCATTTTTCTTATTTGCAAGTTTTTTGTCTCGAGCGCATTTCGTCGAGGAGGTCGTCCTCGGTTTTAACTTAGATAGTTTAGGGAACTGTCTAAGCGCCTAGAGTTGTTTCTGAGGCTAAAACGGGTGCCGACACGTTGGTGTGCCCGCCCTCGCGGCTTGAACTTCCCATCGTGAGCTGGGCGTTAAGCCTTGGCACGAAGACGAGGAGCTTGTCTCAAAGGTCATCCCCGTTGGGGAGACGCTCTGCCCTTCTTGAGCCAGAGTATCTCTTTTTTAATCATTGGATCGAGCACGTGTGCCCGCGTGCTTTCCGTTGTCGAGGAGTCGGGCTCGTTGCTAGAGGATCCGAGCAGCCTTTTATTATTGTTTTTTAGTTTGGCAATAACTTAGCTATAATATTGTTTTAATTTTTGGGCGTTCCAAGGTCGAGGAAGTTTCTTTCCCCGCAGGTCCTCGAGATAATACGTGCCGTTTTCTGTTTTGTCGATGACGTGATATGGTCCTTCCCAGTTGGCCGCCAACTTACCATCCTAGGAATCCTTAGCATTTCATCTAAGGACGAGGCTGCCCACTTCAAATTCTCTTTTGATGACTTTTACGTCATGTCGGGCAGCTATTTTTTGCTTAAGGGTGGCTTCCCGAAGGGATGCCCCCGTGCGAATTTCTTCGACGAGATCAAGCTCTTCACGGAGAGCTTCGTCGTTCATTTCTTCTTTGAGCGGTTGCTCGGTTCGGCGAGATGGCTCGCCAACCTCCACGGGGATGATTGCTTCTGTTCCGTATACCATTCGAAATGGGGTCTCTCCGGTCGTGGAGTGTGGTGTTGTGCGATAGGCCCACAGGACGCTTTCAAGCTCCTCTACCCATTTCTTTTTGTTCTGGTCCAATCTTCGTCGTAGGCCGCGCAGGATTACTCTGTTGGCGGCCTCGGCTTGCCCGTTAGTTTGGGGATGTTCCACGGAAGTGAAATGTTGTTTGGGCCCCAGGGCAGCGAGGAAGTCTTGGAATCCTTTGTCCGTGAATTGTGTTCCGTTGTCCGTCACGACGGCTTATGGTATTCCAAATCGGCAGAGTACAACTCGTTTGAAGAAACGGAGTATTCTGAACGACGTTATGTCGGAGAGAGGTTCGGCCTCTACCCATTTGGTGAAATAGTCCACGGCGACTATTAAGAATTTGTTTTGGTGGTGTCCCTTTGTGAAAGGGCCAAGTATATCCATGCCCCACCAAGCGAAGTGCCATGGTGACGACATAGATTTGAGCTCATGGGGAGGAGCTAAGTGCATATCCCCATGTCGTTGACATTTGTCACATTTTTTGACATGTTCTTTGGCGTCTTGCTGCATGGTGGGCCAGTAGTATCCTGCTCGGAGAGCTTTCCTGGCCAGCGATCTTCCTCCCAGGTGCTGGGCGTTGATCCCCTCGTGTACCTCGCGCAGGATGTAATCGACTGTTTCCTCGTCGACACATTTTAGGAGCGGGATTGAGAATCCTCTCCTGTATAATTTTCCGTCGAGGATAACGTAGGCGCATGCTCGACGTCTAACGATTGCTGCTTTCTTCTGGTCGGCCGGAAGGTTCCAACGCGAGGAAGTTGTAAACGGGGGTCATCCAGCAGTTTTTGTCGCCGATGACATTTACGTCGAGGACGTTAGTCGGCTTCTCGATGCTTGGTCGAGGGAGTATTTCCTGAATGACGGAGGGACCATTTGAGCATCCTGCCCGCCATATCTGGTCGACCAAGCAGTGACTTGATGGGTTGGTCGGTTCGGACTACGATTGTGTGTGCTAGGAAGTAGTGACGTAGTCTTCTTGCTGCGTTTATCAAGGCAAGGGCCACCTTCTCGATTTGTTGATATCTGAGTTCGGGCCCCTGGAGAGCCTTGCTCGTAAAGTATACTGGTTTTTGTCCTTCCGTTGTTTCGCAGACAAGAGCTGCGCTGACGGCCTCAGATGCGACAGAGAGGTAAATGTATAATACCTCCTCGACATCCGGGCGTGAGAGGACTGGGGGTTCGGACAGGGCCTTCTTCAGATGTTGGAGGGTCTGCTCGCACTCGTCCGTCCATTCGAACACAGCTTCTTTCCTTAGTAATTTGAAGAGGGGCAATGCGTGTTGGGCGGATTTCGCTACGAAGCGAGATAATGAGGTCAGCATTCCGTTCAGGGTTTGGATCGATTTTTTGTTGCTCAGAGATGGGAGCTCGGTAAAGGCGCGACACTTGTCGGGGTTGGCTTCGATTCCTCGTTCTGTTAGATAGAATCCGAGGAACTTTCCTGCCTATACCCCGAAGGTGCACTTTTCTGGGTTGAATCGCATGTTATGTTTTCTGGCCTGCTCGAAGACCTTACGTGGATGGGCGGTATGATCGATTTCCTCATGGGATTTTACGATCATGTCGTCCATGTACACTTCGAGCATATCGCCTATTTCTCCCTAGAACACCTTGTTCATCATTCGCTGGTACGTAGCACCAGCGTTTTTTAGACCGAAGGGCATTTTGTTGTAGTAATAGTTGCTCGACTCAGTCATGAAAGCTGTTTTTTCCCTGTCGGCCACAGCCATTGGGATTTGATTGTATCCTGAATATGCATCCATAAAAGACAATAATTTAAAACCGGAGGAATTATCAACTAATTTATCAATGCAAGGTAAAGGATAGGAATCTTTAGGGCAAGCCCTATTGAGATCGGTATAGTCAACACACATTCTTCATTTTCCATTAGATTTTTTAACGAGTACAACGTTGGACAACCAGGTAGTGTATCTGGCTTCAGAAATAAAATTTGCCTCTAAGAGGTCTTTTACAGCTTTTTCAGCAGCCTCCGCTTTTTCGGGAGACTGCCTAAGCCTACGTTGCACTACGGCACTAGCAAGTGGGTCGACGGTAAGTTGATGGAACGCGATGTTTGGATCCAGCCCGGGCATATCAACAGCGTGCCATGCAAACAGATCATCATTTTCTCTCAGGCATGCTTTCAGCTGCTTCCTTGCCAAGTCGGGGAGCCCTGTGCCAATCTTGACTCCTTTAGCTGGGTCCTCGCCGAACTGGACTATCTCGAAGTCTCCATCTGGAATGGGGCGGTAATGCTCTTTGCTCGCCTCATCAGACTCCTTCTCCTCCTTCCGCAACTTTTTCTCCTCCTTATGATCTTTCTTGGAGGTGCGGCTGTCAAGATCAACAGAGCTCACGTTTGGTGCGGGCAACTTTGGTTGTGATTCCGGGGAGGGCTTCGGCTTCTTTGGTTCAGGGGCTTTGCCAACGAAGTTGTTGCCCTTAGATGCTGCCTCGAAGCACCTCCTCGCAGCTTCAATGTTCCCGTGCAGAGTAGCAACCTGCCCTTTGGAAGTATAGTACTTCATCTTCAGGTGAGCAGTGGAGGGGACAGCGATCAGGTCTGCTATGGCCGTCCTGCCGATGATGCACTGGTAGAGGCAGGGGCAGTCTACGACCAAGAATTTGACCCTGATCGACTTGGCAGTTTCCTCGGTGCCAAAGGTGACGATGAGGTCGACATAGCCCCAAGGCTTAGTAGTTGCCCCGTTGAATCCTGTGAGATCTGAGCCCAAGTATGGGGTGAGATGCGTTTCGTCCAGCTGCAAAGTTTTGAAAAGGCTGGCGTACATGATGTTGCAGGAGCTCCCTGGATCGATTAGGACCCGACGAACATCCATGTTGGCCATGTCTGCCCGGACGAGGAGGGGAATTTGAAAGTTGGCTGTCCCTCCGGGCAGCTCCTCAAGATAGAAGGCTAAAGGCATAGATCGCCCCTTCGCCCTGTCCAGCGTTGCGTTCATGTTCGAGGACGTGTCGATGAGCTCCTCAAACTTTCTTTTTATTGATCCGATGGTGTGCTTGTCCATACGACCACCGGATATGACGAATGAGTCTGTAAAATAGTCCCACGTGCTAAGCGTAGGACCAGTATAGATGTCCCCGAAACAGCTGGGGATAGCAAAATCTTCGGGCCGGGATACGCTCATGGCGATCTGCTTGGTACTGCTCTGCCCGGCTGGTTGGGGAATTACCTCCTCGACCGCGCGAGCTTCCACGGCCTCTGGTCGAGGGTCGTTGTTTCTTTTAACGAACTCTTTCAGCTGTCTGTTCCTTATCATAATTTCAATAGCATCCTTTAGCTGGAAGCAGTCATCGGTTCTGTGACCATAACTTTTGTGGTATTTGCAATACCTATTCTTGTCTTGGCCAGGCTTAAGGGGGGTTGGCTTTGACCACTTTACTCCTGCTCTGTTGAATTCGGAGGTGTGGACTTCAGCGAATACTTCTGCCCGTGATTTGACGAGGGGGTGTAAGCGCTGAACGTGCTTGGAGGGCCACGAGGTTCTCATCTCTCGCCCCTCCTTCTATCTCTCCCCCTTTCGCCGCCCCTATCGCCGCCTCTATCACCGCCTCTGTCGCTTCCCCTGTCGTCGCCCCTATCATCGCTCCTATGAGTGGATTCGCGGGCAGGGTGGCTGCTTTCAGGTCGGGCAAGGCGGGCGACATCAGCTGCCTGGACCTCCTCGTACTGAATGTACTTTTGAGCTTTTTCGAGGAGGTCGTCCCAGGTGGGTGGCTTTTCAATGCCAACAGCTTTGGAAAAATCGCTGCCCGGGCGAAGGCCCCTCTGCAGCAAATACTTCTTCATATCATCGGTCGTCTCGACCTGCACGGCCTCTTTATTGAACCTCTCGACGAAATTGCGGAGAGTTTCTTCCTCAGCTTGGTATATGGCCTCCAAGGCAAGCACAATCTTTGGATGCTTGCGGGAAGCTGTGAAGTGTCTACAGAACTTGTCTGTAAGGTCTCTCCACGAGTGGATAGAGTGAGGGGGCAGGCTTTGGTACCATGCCATAGCTCCCTTCCTCAGCGTGGTCGGGAAAAGTCTGCACCTAATGGCACCGCTAATATTCCTGAAATCCAGATTAGCGTTGACATTAGCTATGTGATCGTCGGGGTCGGTCAAACCATCGTACGCAGGGAGCGTAGGAGGTCTCTCGAAGCCCTTAGGTATGTGCGCCTTCAAGATGCCTTTGGAAAGGGGGCATCGGGGATCGCCCTCGTCACTCCCGTTGGGAGAATGGTCCTCGGAAGACCGGGGAGAATAATCGTCGGGCATGGGCGTTGGACTACGAGACTTGTAGTTGCGGGGATGGTAGCTGCCCGACGCGCCCTGCTTGGTCATCAGCGCCAACCCTTGAGGTGAATGGCGGTGCGGAGCTTCGTGTTTCCCTTTCTTGCCCGGGGAAAGCCTACCCTCGCGATGAGGAGGAGTACGATCTCTCTTCCGAGGAGTAACTTCGACCCTCTCTAGGTCGGGGCGTCGATGTTTGACAGCCGCCGGACGGGGAGGGGAAGGAGTAGCCTGGTGTCTCCGCGGGGGAGAGTTGGTCTTTCTGCGGCGCCGGCTCCTTTCCAGCGCGGCGATTCTTTCATTATGTTCGTCCAGTCGACGACCTTGAGCCTGCATAGACTCAGTTGTTTGTTTAAAGGCTGCGATTAAGGCTGCGATCTCAGAATTGGCCAAAGTTACGGCCTGCCCGGCGTTGTCTGCCGTGTTTAAGCTGAGGGTGTTTGCCCAATAGACGTTCGGTCAAGACCTCAACGTCCTCTTCATCGGACGAGACAGAGGTTTCCCGGCCGTCCCGGAGGTCGCTTTCTGGACCACGTGTTGTGGTGGTATTGTCACGCACCGGTGACAAAACGGTGTGTTCTGGTAAAAACTCAAAGGGGTTTATATTATTGATTAAATGATGTGGTTACACTTGATTCAATCCCAACAACCCTGGGAGTTTTATAAGTCAGAATTCGATCCTTTTACAAATGAAAGTATGGAGCTATTTATAGAGCTTCTAGTCTTCTTCTCCAAGCAAGGGTTCCTAAAAATCCGGTCCTTAGCATCTTCTTCGGTGGTATAGCGTGAAAATAGGGATGAAAACCTTGGTCTCCAAGCTATGGCGGTTGCTGGAAGTTGGTTTCTTCCTTCCCAAGTCAGTTGCTAACACAGGGAAGGAAAAGATATTTATAATAATACGGGATTCAACTTCTGGGCGTTGCCTCGCTATCGTTAGTCACGCCCTGGGCTTCGTGTCGCCTAATTGGGTGTTTAGGATTTACTTGATTTGGGCCTTGTTCTCTTTCTGATATTCATTGGGCTTGTTGGCTATATCCTCATGTCCATTGCCCAGTCCACAGCCCCCCAAGTACGAAGTCCAAAGGAGTGAAGTACTTAAATGTGATTCGAAATTTCCCTCTCAATATTATGGCGCGAAATGATTTCTATCACGTCCTCTCCCACCTTCTGGCGCACGTTCCTCTGTTCGTGTGTGATTTTTATCAACCGTCTCCCTACTTACCGCTGCCACGATAAGATTTCTTTACCTATAAATGAAGCATCCGGTGCCTTGATCAATTCATCCTTTCTTGTCTGCTGAAAAGTTGAGACTTCCTTTCAAAGTTATGTCTCCTAAAAATCCTCCCTTTGAATGCGGTCAGTCTCCCGATTCTCCGGTTATCAAGCGACTCCGCCGTATGTTGAACCTGAGTACGGAGGACTTAATGGACGATTTTGGTGAGTTCTCGGAATTTGTCAAAGAGCTTAATGATTATTGCTGGAGGTTGACCAAGGAAGAGAAGCGTTTTCTTGACAGTGTGCTGCGTCTGGAGAAGGAGTTGAAGGATAGTGCATCCTTTGTGATTGCTGTGGAGAATGTCAAAGAATGCCATGCCGAAGTTACCGAAGCTGTCGACAGCCAGATAGAGATCACGAAAGAGACCATGGGTGTGCAGGAGGAGATCTTAGGAATATGCTTTAACGAGGAGCGGAGAGTGGACGATCGTTTGGCGCTGCTGAACAAGGAGATGAAGCCGCTTGTGAAGAGGAAGAGGGCTCTTCAAGGCGAGATTAGGGATGATGTTGCTAAGTTGATTTCCAGGCGCCACTCTTTGGTGGATCTTTTGGACAAGCAGAGCGAGCTGAGAGAGGATCTGAAGCCCATTGAAGAAAACATGGTGAAGGCGAAGAGGGTGAAACGGGCATTGGAGGAAATGCACCGTATCGCCGTTGCCGATGCTGGTGAATTGGGGAGCTCTACCATGCCATGAAATCTTTTGCTTGCTCATCTTTCCGTTTTGTGCTTTTCTTTCTAGTATTTGTAATTTGCTTCCGCATTTTGGGATCTTTGCTATTTTTCTTTCTGTACTTTCGTTTTCGTTGTTTTTCCCTTATAAGAATTTGAATATTACGCAATTTCCTTTCCTTATGTGTTGCTCTTTTGTTCTTTTTAGTACCGCCTCTCTTTGCAGTCTTCGATAACTAAAATGGGTCAAACTTTGACTTCTTGGAAACGTAAAAATGACATTTTTCGAGACAGTCAAAACTTGGTGGTTGCAACTGCCCAAGCATTTATTACTACCGTTGATAACGATGTTAAGGTTAAACATTGACTATAAATATCACCTGATAAAAACTCGAATTTCTATTAACTTGTTTTGAATCCTCTCAATGGAAAAGAAAAATGCCAAAATACCTGTTGCTGAGAAGTCTCAACCTCAGGGAAGGAAGAAAAGGGTAGAGGTGTCTACTTCTAACTCCACTCGCTCCCGAAGGTCTAAAGAGGTCAAGAAGGTGGAGGTTATCATTCTTTCCTCGGATACCTCCGATTCTGGTAGTGGTGATGAGGATTATGTTTCGTTTCTGGAGACGTATGTTCCTCCCGAGCTTTCTTCTCGTGCTTCTTCGTCGGGTGAAGAAGATGGATCCCGGATTACCGTGGAATCTAAGATGACGCTTCCTGAGCCTGTGCAGAAGGATTCAGAGTCCGAGTGATAGGACTTTTAAGATTAGTTTTTCTTTGTAATTTTGCTTTCTATCATTGTACCTTTATTTTTCAAAATTAATAAAGATTTTTGGTCTAGGACTGAATTTATTGTTTCTGTGTTTTGCTTTCTCCTTAATCTTGAATCTTTTCCTTTTGGGCGTTTTTCCTGTTAACTTCTGTTATGCCCAAAAAAGGCGAGGCTCGTACTTTTGGCGTGGTCATTCCAGAGGCGCATTGTGCTTCGAGGCGACTTCAAGTTCGCCTTTTAGGATAATAACTATTTGACGATAAATCTTCCAAAACTTACTCTCGGGATACACGCTTTTTGACACTTATTTAATCCGACGACGCACGCGATACTTCTTACTTCGACTTCTGGACTTCAACCAGTCGAAAAGGTTTCCCTCTTTATAAGTAGTATCTCCGTTTCTTCTTTCCCTTTACTTATTTCTTCTCGCGAATCAGTATTCTCTTTCGCATATCCTTCTTCGATCTTCCAGCAAGCCTTTGTTCAACGCTTCGTGTTAGGACGCTTCCAGTTTATTTCTCCAAGCTTTGTCAATTTCTTTGAGGTATTCTTTCTTTTATACCTTACTCCTTTTCGCCGATTTGGTCTGTCTTGAGTAGGAACCCTAGTTTTCTGATTAGGTTTGGATAGATGGTTATTTTGAGGGAGTTAGATGATAATGAGGAGAGGGTTCCTATTTCTTCTCCTAGTTATCTCGAATGGGCGCAACAAGTTCGCGCCCACTATACTAGGGCTAACGGCGTCCTTAATAGCCGAGGGTTTTACTCGGAATTATGGGGTTTTGATGTTGGGAGTAGTAGTAGTGATAGTGATAGCAGTAGTGATAGTGGTAATGACAGTGATTGTGTCATAATCTCCCCTTCCTCTTTCACAGGAAAGCGGAAGAATCCTTGTCGAGATCTGGTCGTTGCTGATTATACTCCAGTCACCATGGAAGTTCCTTCGAAGTATACTAGTGTGGAAATGGTGAGCAGCTTTAGGAAAGCCGTCAAACTTTCTGACTCTCGACATGAAGATTCTATTATTACCGAGCCTGTCAGAGAGGATGAGTTTGTATTTTCTAAGAATGACAATCCGCCGCATTATTTCTACCTTTATACTGGCGTGATCCAACCCCTCAATATTTGGCTGCCCTTTACCCCTTTTGAGGCGGAGATGTTAAGGGTTCTTAACGTCGCCCCTACCCAGCTCCATCCCAATAGTTGGGCCTTTGTCAAAGCCTTCGAGGTGATGTGCTTAGGTTTCGAACTGGAGCCCTCAATTGGCGTCTTTTTCTCCTTCTACCACATTAAAAACTTAAAACCCCAAGCTTTAGTCTCCCTTAGCAGTCAACCTAACCGCCGCCTCCTGAGTTTGTACGCTTCCAACTTCAAGAACTTTAAGAACTCTTTCTTCCGGGTTCGCTGTGGCGATCAACTCCCGGATTTGATGTATGATGAAGTAGAAGATCCTCTATTTCCCTTCTACTGGACCGATAACCCTAGGCTTATCAAGGGAGCCGTCTTTGAGGCCTTGAGTGATTTTGAACAAGATACCGTCAACTTCCTTGACTCCTATGCTCTTATGGATACCGCCGACATTCTTAGGTGTGAGGGTAATAGTGAAGTCCTGACAGAGTATCTACGTAAGTAATGCATTTGGTATTTTTCTACTTCTGTTTAGTGTTGATCTCGCCTTATTACTAACTTGTATTTTTGTCGTCTCTTTTTTTTTTGTAGAGAGAATGAGAACTATCTCAAATGAGGAAAGATTGGCGTTTTTGGCAAAGGCTCGCCAACAGAAGGCAAAACCTGTTGTTACTGTGGTTGATCCGTTGAAGCAGCTGCAAGTGGAGGAAGCTGCTGTAAAAGAAGGGCGAAGCAAGAAGAAGCATGAAGGGCGGATCCGTGTTGAGATCCCGGGAAAAATAGCTGCTGAAGCGGAGGGAAACGAGGGTGTTGCTCCTCCTCCTCCCAAAAAACCAAAAAAAAATGAAGACTACTCAAAAGGCTGGGGGTGCTGACAAGGGCAAAGGTGCGGCTTCTAGTTCTTCTCAGCCTCCTTCTCAAGACGCTGAAGCCGCTGCGCCCCTTTCCTGGAGCTCCTTCGATCCTCTGGAGTTTATTGAGAGAGGAGTAACGATGGTGGGTGACATGACTCGCTTCACCAACACTTCGACGGAAGACCTGAGGAAGAAAGCCTTAGAGTATGAGGTCAAGGGTACTCTCCTTAATTATCTGTTGACAAACCGCCAGGAGCAAGAGGTTATGGAGGCGAGGCAAAAAGTGAAGATGGTTGATGATAACCTCGCTGATATTGAGAAGAGGTATTCTGAAACTAAGGCGAAGCTGGAGGATGACATCAAAAAGTTGAAGGAAGAACGGGAGGGCGAGGCAGAGAGGCTGAGGAAAGAGTATGAGGAGAAGCTGGCCAAGATTAAAGAAAGCTATGCCGCTTCTGAGACCAAGCTTAAAGAGAATGCTGCTGCTCAGGACGAAAAACTTTCTAAGCTTTCCAAGGAGAAGGATGAGGCGGTACTGTCTGTTGGGACCTTAGCTGATGAGAAGGTAAGGTTGGAGAACGACATCAATGAGCTTCAACTCTGTGCAGCCAACCAATATGATGAGGGCTTTGCCTTTGCGATCGAGCAGGTTAAGTTGCTCTTTCCTGATTTGGATGCTGAGCGCCTGGGCGAGGCCGATGCAATGAAGCAGATAGTTGACGGAAAGCTCGTCCCTTATGTTCCTCCTCAGTGAATGACTTCTTTTTTTTTTGTTGTAATAGATTAAATTTTGCCCTTATGTGGCTTTTGTAACTATTCTGTATGCCCCTTTGTGGTCTGAACAATTTACCCTTTATTGGGTTTCTATTAATTCCTTTATTTGCAATGATCTTCTTTCTTCATAATTTTGCGGATGAATTTTGCATTACGTTGTGAGGTAACGCCTTCTGTCATTCTCACCAGTTATATCTTCAACATTCTATAATAATTGTGAATCGATAGAAAATACTTTATACCTGTTGTCATTTGGCGTTATAATGAATCGCCTTGCTTTGGTTGTGTATACGCTTCTTCTGGCGGTGTTGATAATCTCGCCTTTCTTTGCTGTATCTTTTTCCGACGCACCCAACTCGTAAGACTTACAGGTAGCGCCAAGGCCTTGCAACCTTGTTTAATTTTTCTTTTTCTGACGCACCCAACTCGTAAGACTTACAGGTAACGCCAAGGCCTTGCAACCTTGTTTAATTTTTCTTTTTCTGACGCACCCAACTCGTAAGACTTACAGGTAACGCCAAGGCCTTGCAACCTTGTTTAATTTTTCTTTTTCTGACGCACCCAACTCGTAAGACTTACAGGTAACGCCAAGGCCTTGCAACCTTGTTTAATTTTTCTTTTTCTGACGCACCCAACTCGTAAGACTTACAGGTAACGCCAAGGCCTTGCAACCTTGTTTAATTTTTCTTTTTCTGACGCACCCAACTCGTAAGACTTACAGGTAACGCCAAGGCCTTGCAACATTGTTTAATTTTTCTTTTTCTGACGTACCCAACTCGTAAGACTTACAGGTAACGCCAAGGCCTTGCAACCTTGTTTAATTTTTCTTTTTCTGACGCACCCAACTCGTAAGACTTACAGGTAACGCCAAGGCCTTGCAACCTTGTTTAATTTTTCTTTTTCTGACGCACCCAACTCGTAAGACTTACAGGTAACGCCAAGGCCTTGCAACCTTGTTTAATTTTTCTTTTTCTGACGCACCCAACTCGTAAGACTTACAGGTAACGCCAAGGCCTTGTTTAATTTTTCTTTTTCTGACGCACCCAACTCGTAAGACTTACAGGTAACGCCAAGGCCTTGCAACCTTGTTTAATTTTTCTTTTTCTGACGCACCCAACTCGTAAGACTTACAGGTAACGCCAAGGCCTTGCAACCTTGTTTAATTTTTCTTTTTCTGACGCACCCAACTCGTAAGACTTACAGGTAACGCCAAGGCCTTGCAACCTTGTTTAATTTTTCTTTTTCTGACGCACCCAACTCGTAAGACTTACAGGTAACGCCAAGGCCTTGCAACCTTGTTTAATTTTTCTTTTTCTGACGCACCCAACTCGTAAGACTTACAGGTAACGCCAAGGCCTTGCAACCTTGTTTAATTTTTCTTTTTCTGACGCACCCAACTCGTAAGACTTACAGGTAACGCCAAGGCCTTGCAACCTTGTTTAATTTTTCTTTTTCTGACGCACCCAACTCGTAAGACTTACAGGTAACGCCAAGGCCTTGCAACCTTGTTTAATTTTTCTTTTTCTGACGTACCCAACTCGTAAGACTTACAGGTAACGCCAAGGCCTTGCAACCTTGTTTTATGGTTCAGCGCTCACATCTGAGTTGATCTTTGATAAAGATTCAGAGCTCAAGTTTGAGATAACCATTTTCGTTGATTCAGAGCCCGTAACTTAATCAGGTTGACGCAAATATTTTGAGATATGCAAGAAGATATAAACTACTAGAATTTTGAAATTCAATGAGCCTCGATAAAAACCCCAGTCAAAACAGGGGAAAAGAGTGTCTCATTGTCTTTTTATTCATTTATGAAAACGGTTCTTATACATCATTAAAAATATTGCTAAAAGAAGAGAATGGTTTTACTTATTCTTCCACCCGTAACGTGATGCCCCGCGATTAGCTGTAGTAGAACTTTAAGTTTGCTACGTTCCACGTCCTGGGGAGGATTCTTCCTTCCATGGTCTCTAGGCGATATGCTCCTCCTTCGAAAGCTTCTTGCACCCGAAAGGGGCCTTCCCAGTTTGCCGCGAACTTTCCTCCTTTATCCTTTCCCATAGGTCTTTTCAGCACTAGATCGCCCTCTTGAAAACTCCTTTGTTTGACTCTCGTATTATAACGCCTAGCGGCCCTTTGCTTTATGGCGAATTCTCTGAAATGCGCTCTTTCTCTTCTTTCCTCGATCATGTCTAGGTTCTCTTCCAAAGCTCTGTCGTTCTCTTCCTGCGTCGTGGTTTCTCTGCGCCAACTAGGAGGATTTATTTCCACCGGGATCATCGCGTCTGAACCATAGACCATTGTAAATGGCGCTTCTCCTGTCGAGGATTGGGGAGTGGTGTGATACGACCAGAGGATGGGTGAGATGTGGGCTACCCAAGCTTCGCCTTTGCTATCTAGCCTCCTTTTTAAGGCTCTTAGTATCACCTTATTTGCTGACTCTGCTTGTCCGTTAGCTTGTGGATGCTCCACTGATATAAAGGTGTTTTTGATTCCTTTGCTTCGACAGAACTCTACGACCTTTTCGCTGGCGAACTGTGTACCGTTGTCGGATACGATATACTTGGGCAGTCCAAATCTGCAGATGATGCCGGATACCGGTTCTGCTTCAATCCATTTTGTAAAGTAGTCCACGGCGACGATGATCCATCGCGCTTGTTTATAGCCAACCGGAAATGGACCAACGATATCTACACCCCACATGAAAAAGGGCCATGGGGATAATACTGACTTTAGCGGCTCCCCCGGAACGTGATGCAGGTTGGCGTGTCTTTGGCATTTGTCACAGTTTCTTACATACATGGCGGTATCATCATGTATATCTGGCCAATAAAATCCTGCTCTTAATATCTTTCCTGCTAATGCTCTTGAACCGATATGACTACCACACGATCCCTCGTGTACTTCAGACATGATGCGCTTGGCTTCTTCGGTACTGACGCATAAAAGGAGGGGGGACGCAAATCCCCTTTTGTATAGCTTATCCCCTACCATTGAATACCATGCCACCATTTTCTTCAATTTAAAAGCCTTTTCCCTTTCTTTCGGGAGCTCATCCTTTTGGAGGTACCGGATAATGGGCGATCTCCAGTCTTCTTCTTCTATTACCATCATCACCTCTTCCCCGCTGATGCTGGGGATTTTTATAGTCTCTTGGATAACGGTTCTATGGCTTCCTGGTTTTTTGGTGCTCGCCAGCTTTGACAATAGATCTGCTCTCATGTTTTGTTCGCGGGGAACGTAAACTAATTCGAAAGAATCGAAATGCTTAGCTAGGTTTTGAACTCTTTCCACGTATTTGATTAACTGCGGCTCCTTCGTTTGAAACTTCCCTGATACTTGGTTGGTTACCAGCTGGGAATCACTCATGACCTTAATTCTTTTACCTCCATATCGCTTGCTAACTTCATTCCTGCTATCAAAGCTTCGTATTCTGCTTGATTGTTGCTGGCTTTGAAGGCGAAACGTAGTGATTGTTCTATCATAACGCCATCTGGTCCTTCCAGTACTATTCCGGCTCCACTTCCTCGCACATTGGAGGCCCCGTCAACTGAGAGTGTCCAAGACGCCGTTTTCTCTGTTGTTGGCGGAGTAGACATTTCCAATACAAAATCAGCTAGTCTTTGTGACTTAATGGCCCCTCTAGGTGAGAAGGTGATGTCAAATTCTGATAGTTCAACGGACCACGCTACCATCCTTCCTGCCAAGTCTGGCTTTCGGAGGACGTTCTTGATAGGGTAATCTGTTCTAACAACTACCTGGTGGCTTTGAAAGTACTGCCTTAATTTTCTGGCTGTGACAACTACCGCGAGAGATAACCTCTCTATTCTTTGATACCTTGTTTCTGCTCCCCTTAGGGTTCTACTTACAAAATATATAGGTTTTTCTTCGCCTTCTATTTCCTGAACTAGAGCTGAACTCAAAGCTCTATCCGAAACTACGAGATATAGGTAAAGGGTGTTACCTGGTAATGGGCGTGTCAAGATGGGCGGTGATGCTAGGAACTCTTTTAGTTGTCTGAAGGCTTCTTCACATTCTGGTGTCCAGGAGAATCTCTCATTTTTTCTAAGGGATGCGAAGAAGTGGAAACCCTTTTCGCCCGCACATGATAGAAATCTGGATAGTGACGCTATTCTGCCTGTCAAGGTTTGTACTTCTTTCACGGATGTAGGGCTCCTCATGTCTATGATGGCTTGGCATTTTTCGGGGTTAGCCTCTATCCCTCTGCTGGTGAGCATAAACCCTAAGAATTTCCCGGCTTGTACTCCAAAGGAACACTTTGCTGGGTTTAGTCTCATGTTGTACTTTCTTACTGATCCCATGATGTCCAACAGATCATCATCATGGCGACTTCCCTCGGAAGTTTTTACTACCATGTCGTCGATATATACCTCTAAGTTCTTCCCTATTTGCTCGGCAAAAACCCTGTCCATCAACCTTTGGTATGTTGCTCCCGCATTCTTCAATCCAAAAGGCATGACGTTGTAAAAATAATTGCAGGTGTTCGACATAAAGGCTGTATGGCAGGCGTCTAAGGGGTTCATCTTTATTTGATTGTATCCGGAGTAGGCGTCCATGAAACTCAGCATCTTGCACCCCGAGGCGCCATCAATTAACCTGTCTATGTTGGGTAGGGGATATGGATCTTTGGGACACGCCTTGTTTAAATCTGTGAAGTCCACGCACATTCTCCACTTTCCGTTGGCCTTTTTCACCATGACGACATTTGCCAACCATGAGGGGTATTTTATTTCTTCGATGAATCCGGCTTCCTTTAGCTTCTCTACTTCTTCCGCTATAGCGACTCGTCTTTCTTCTCCCACCTTCCTTTTTCTTTGGGAGACTGGTTTTGTGCTGGGTGATATTGAAAGTTTATGTGTTATCACCCCTTCGTCAATCCCTGGCATATCTGAAGGCTTCCATGCGAATAGATCAGCGTTATCCTTCAAGATTTTGATGATTCGTCTCCTCTCCTCGCTGGGCAACGCTGTTCCCAAGCTGGTTGTCTGGTGTGGGTGATCGCCAATTTGGACCTGCTCCAGGTCTTCTATAGGGCTTACCCTTCGATCTTGAAATTCCTCCCTCGGATCCATATCTGCGCTCTCTATGATGTTTATGCCGCCTGGAATTGCGGCTTGTCTTCTTTCGAATTTTCCGCTTGCGCTGGAAATTCGGTGTCGTATCTTTAAGCTAGACTCGTAGCATTTCTTGGCGAGAATCTGATCGCCCCTTACTGTTCCTACTCCCCCATTATCAAGGGGGTATTTTATTGCTAGGTATAGAGTGGACATGGCCGCCCCCAATGTGTTAAAGGCGGGCCTACCTATAATAATATTATAGGAGGTAAAAGGAGTTTTAACTACCAGGTATCGCACCTTGATAGTTTTGGCGTTGCTGCCTTCCCCAAACGTGGTAAGAAGGGAGGCGTAGCCCATTACATCCACTTGTTCGCCAGAGAACCCAACCAGGGTTCCTGAGTAGGGTTGCAATTGTTCTTCTGCCAATTGCATGGCCTTGAAAGCTTCCCAGTACATAATGTCCGCCGAACTTCCTGAGTCTATCAGTACTCTCTTTACATCGCAGTTCAAAATTTGGACTTGTATCACTAAAGGATCATCGTCATGAGGCGCTACCTCCAGCCCATCCTGTGCAGTGAACGCCAAATCTGGTACGTCTAATGGTTGGGGTTGTCTTACGAGGTATATTTCCGAGATGGCTCGGCGTACATACCTTTTCCTTGCTGAGCTTGATTCACCTCCTCCTGAGAATCCTCCCGCTATTGTATTCACGGAGATTCTCCCCTTGGGAGGCTCCCTATTTGGCCCAGGGGGGTCCCGTGGCTCCTGTCGGGGGACTTTTGGCACGACAACCCGCCCTTGGGTGGCATCGTCAATGAATTTGCGGAGGTGTCCGCTTTTTATTAGTTCTTCGATTAAATCTCTTAAGCGAAAGCATTTTTCTGTGGAGTGACCTCTACACCTGTGGTATGCGCACCAGGCATTATCGTCAAGCCCCATGGGAATGTTACTGGTTCTCCTTGGGGGGAGGCTTGCCAAACCAGTGGCCAGAATTTCGTTTAAGACGTAAACCTTTGAGGCATTTAATGGCGTGAGGTCTTCATTGGCGGGATGGTTCCTGAATTCTCTTCTGGGCGGTTGGCGGTAGGGCTTACCGTGGTGCCTTTGCCATGGGTCTCCTTGGTGGCCTCCCGTTTTTAGTCGTGGGTGTTCAGGCGCTCTGGTGGCGCGGCCCACGTATTCCTTCTCCTTAACGTCTCTTTGTCTTTTTTCGGCGTTACTTTCCTCGCCCTTTATATAACACTCCGCCCTCTTATTTACCTCTTGCATTGACGAGGCTGGCTTTTGGGCTAAGGACTCATTGAAATGTCCTGCTCTTAGCCCATTGTGGAAGGCTGCCACAACCATCTCCTGATTGGGATTTGAGACCTTGATGGTGGCTTCGCTGAATCTGGCTAGGAAACTACGCAATGACTCGCCATGGTTTTGGCGGATGGAGAAGAGACTGGTTGATGTGACTTTCACGTGTTTCGACCCAGCGAACTGGTGGATGAATTTTTTATGAAAGTCAGCATAACTCTCAATTGAGTTCTTTGGAAGGTTCATGTACCAACGTAGGGCGACATCCTTGAAGGTGCCGGCTAGTAGTTTACACTTTAGATGCTCCGGAGCATTGATTATGGCGGTTTGTGTTCCAATTGCCATCAGGTGCTCCCTTGGATCCGTCTTTCCGTCGAAGGTAGGAAGGTGAGGAACCTTGATTGTTTCCACCACTTGGGCATCCCACAAGTGTTGTGCTAAAGGCTGTACGTCCATGACGCCCTCTCCCTCCTCCTCCTCCGAAATCAATTTCGCTTTCTCTTTCTCATTAGTTCTTTCGGCTTCGATGGCCGCAATCTGAGTTTGTAAGCGCCGTATTTCTACGACGGCGGCTTGCAGGGTGTTAACGCTAGAGTTATCGTTGTTTTCATGCTCTCCAGCCATGTGAAGATGTTTGATTTTTTGTCTAGTTGCTGGGATCAAATGATTTTACCGCAGCCCCACGGTGGGCGCCAAAATGTTCTGGTAAAAACTCAAAGGGGTTTATATTATTGATTAAATGATGTGGTTACACTTGATTCAATCCCAACAACCCTGGGAGTTTTATAAGTCAGAATTCGATCCTTTTACAAATGAAAGTATGGAGCTATTTATAGAGCTTCTAGTCTTCTTCTCCAAGCAAGGGTTCCTAAAAATCCGGTCCTTAGCATCTTCTTCGGTGGTATAGCGTGAAAATAGGGATGAAAACCTTGGTCTCCAAGCTATGGCGGTTGCTGGAAGTTGGTTTCTTCCTTCCCAAGTCAGTTGCTAACACAGGGAAGGAAAAGATATTTATAATAATACGGGATTCAACTTCTGGGCGTTGCCTCGCTATCGTTAGTCACGCCCTGGGCTTCGTGTCGCCTAATTGGGTGTTTAGGATTTACTTGATTTGGGCCTTGTTCTCTTTCTGATATTCATTGGGCTTGTTGGCTATATCCTCAAGTCCATTGCCCAGTCCAGGTGTTATGCTCTTGCTGCGGAGAGCCTGGAACGTTGAGAACGTTCTCGTCGCCGCTAGCGGCGTTGAATTGCTGCGATGAACTAGCCATGATGAAAATTGTTTGTTGAAAAACGGAATCGGTTTTGATCTTTAGAGTCTTGAATGAAGACAAAAGAAGGGGAGGAACTCAGTCCCCACAGACGGCGCCACTGATCTAACCTGATTATCAGAAAGGTTGATGGCTGGTCCGTTGAGCAATTGTCCACACCGGAGGGGGGGTTTGTACCTGCAGGTGCTCCGATGCCTAAGTCAGCAAGAGAACAAGAGATACAAAGAGAAGAGAGAGAAAGTAAGGTATGGAATGAATTAGAATACCTGGCTCTCCTGTGTAGGAGAGCTTATATAGTTGCCCCCAGCGCTGGGCCAAAGGTTGGTCTATTGGGTCGGGATAACCGGCCCAATAGACTCAACTGCCAAGATAGTCCCTGTATCTTAGGGGAGGCCGTTATTTGCCTCTATCTTGGTTGGAGCCGTTCCGCTATTCGCGGGTAAGGGATAAGCTCCGTGACAGTTGTGGCTGAATGGATGAGCACGTGCTAAACGTGCTGCTTAGCTGTTAAGCTATGGTGGAATGGATCAACATGCGTGGATAGATGAGCATGTGTTTAACGTGCTGCTTATCCGTTATGTCAAGCAGGACACGTCATTGGCTGACGTGTCGGGGAAGTCTCCCCTTATTGGGCCGTGCCCCAAATGACGGGCATAAGCGATTTGGCCAGCTCTTGGCCCAGTCCAGAACAATTTTCATTAGGTTTGATTTATTTATTTATTTATTTTGCTTTTTTCTCTTTTATTGCTTTTCTTGTTGGAGAATGTTTTGGTCTATGCCCCCTTCTCTTTTTGTTGTTCTTTGTTTTTTATTTATATATCTAGGGTGTTGCAGTGGGTTCACCATCTGCTCCCCATTTGCTTAAAAAAAAACTAGGCTTAAATGCAATTTTACCCCCCATGTTTTGAAAAATGCGGAATTTTACCCCCTATTTTAAAATGCGGAATTTTACCCCCCCTATTTTAAAATTTGTTGAATTTTGCCCCAACAACCAAAATTCTGCAAAAAATCTGCTTCTGAGCATCAAGTTCAAAGCTTCGCACATAACTCAATTTGGATCAATAATTCACAAAACTGATACCGAAACGACCGTAATCGAGTTAGCTTTCCACAGAATCAAACTCCACTAAATTTGAAGTTATAGAGAGAGATTAATTACCGTTTTAGTGAAGGTCTGTCCAATTACTAATTCTGCAAAAATCTACTTGTGATCTTCAAATTCAACATCGTCTACCGAACTCATCGTAACTCTAAATTCGACGAAATTGAAATGCCAACAAGGGTAATTTCTTTAGATTTCCATACATGTAAATAGTATTAAAAAATGAGCTACAGTGTGAGAGGCATGACGAAAATACCAGTAGTAGTTTCATACGATAATTAATTTGAACAGACCTTCACTAAAACGGTAATTAATCTCTCTCTGTAACTCTAAACTTAGTGGAGTTTGATTCTGTGGAAAACTAACTCGATTGCGGTCGTTTCGGTACCAGTGTGGTGAATTATTGATCCAAATTGAGTTATGTACGAAGCTTTGAACTTGAGCCTCAGAAGTAGATTTTGTGCAAAATTTTGGTGGGGGGCAAAATCCAACAAATTATAAAATAGGGGGTAAAATTCTGCATTTTAAAATAGGGGGTAAAATTCCGCATTTTTCAAAACAGAGGGGGTAAAACTGCATTTAAGCCAAAAAAGACCTAATTATGTTTGTCATATAGGTCCCTTAACTAATTAGCTTTACAAATTGATTTTTAACTTTAATTATGTTTGTCATTTTGGTCATTTCCGTTAGTTTTTCTAAAAAAAAAAAAAAAAAACGTTAAATTTTATAAATCCTAATTGTAGGGCCATAAAGAGCACAGTGAAAGGATTTCCTAGGCCTTTACTAGATCTAAGCAAATCATCATTTGCCAAGCTGATGGATGGACAAAGCCTTTGGAAGACCTCTGCACCCTCCTTTTGATCCTTATGCAAATGATATCAACTTTTTACTTACATCTTATTTGATTCATTATGTTGGCCTTATCGGATATGTTGGAGTCAATCCAATCCTCCAATATCCTACTCAAGGTTTTAAATTGTGGTCCGCATCCGCAATTGCGGTGTGATCTTAATTCACGTGTACGGCCGCATTGTAACCGCATCACAACCGCATCGGAAGTCGCATCAGTTGTTTTCGGCGATGTTCCTTCAAATTTTCTCACCAAAAAGTAAAATTTATGAACTTCAAATCCTAATTTGTGTCAAATTAATGAAAAATCTTACTTTTAACAATCTCTCAACCGTGTATTTTTAAATACATTCAAGTTATTGTTTATAGAATAAACTAAGACTATGCAATGGTGGATAAATAGTGTAGTTACATAGTAGTTTGATTTTATATAGCTTGTGAAATTTCAAAATGATTTCACGCCGCAACAACCGCATTGCGCGTGCAGTAACTGCAATGACCGCATTCGCAACAACTGCAACCGCAACCGCATCCGCGACCGCAACCGCAATTTAAAACCTTGATCCTACTTACAGACAGGTATAGCCTACTGAACCTACAAAAACTTTTCAAACTATGGAAAAAACAATTTAAAACTTTGGTTTTTACATTGATTTTTCAACCAAACTAGATTTGTAATTAATAATGTTGCATGTAGTGTATTAGTTAGTTGCAGGCTTTCTTGGGGTAGAATCGGGCCAAGATGCAGTTATACGAACATTGTTATACTAACCTCGTGCATTGAAAGTGAAACCTTATGGAGTGAGTGTGGCAGAATTCACGGATCGCATTTTAAATCTTAGAAATATATTAGGAAACGGGGGTTTGAAAGATGTTGGTCTTAGTAAGATTGGCAACATCCTTGTTGGTGATGAATCTTCGCTCTCATATCCAAGGACTCCAGAAGAATATTGAGGATTATATACAGAAGTGGTCATGAAAGTGTCTCTGGTGGGTTTTACATTAAGGAGGAAATGGTCTTATAGCAAGATCTCACTTATAAACTCCTTAATTACACTTATTGGAATTGATTGTATTGTTATTATCTCTATTTGTAAGACACCCAAAGAGTAAATATAATTAGAAATTCTAGATGATATGATTTGTTTGTTTTTTTTTTACTAAAACGTACATTCATTCATTCATTCAAAATTGTAGAATACATCGTACATTATAAGTTCATAATTGCTAAAAACTGTAAATGATAAATATGCACACAAACTTACAGTACCCAAGTTAATAGTATAAAACGGAAAAATACCTACAAATATGGCGAAATTAAAGTGTCTGAAATATTCATTCTTCCATATCTGCAATGTTGACAATGTCAAAGTTTTTGATTGAATATGCACTGGATCAAATCTAATCTAACAATTTGAACCGAACAAACACCGCACAAGACAGGAACATAAAACAACGTCGCACCAAGATAACGAACAACACAACGTTGCACAATAGGATGACGAAATCACATAGCTAAATATATGTGAGGAAAAAATATATAATTATTCTTCTTAAATAGTCTTGTGTTTTGTTATTATCTATTCAAATTTGTTAGGCTAAATTGGACTATTGGTCTCTTAACTTATTTATTGATTTCATATTGGTCCATTAACTAATTAATGTTACAAATTGCTCCCTTAACTTTAATTTTGTTTGTCATATATTGGTCATTTTCATTAGTTTTTCTCAAAAAACGTTAACTTTTTTTTGTCAAATAGCACGAAGGAGGGGTGATTAACAGTTAATTTTTGACCCGAAATCACTCCTCAAAATTATTTTTTCCTTTTATTTTATTCAAATAAATGATTTTCACATATATTTAGCTATTTCTCTTGTGATTTCGTCATCCTATTGTGCAGCGTTGTGTTGTTCGTTATCTTGGTGCGACATTGTTTTATGTTCCTATCTTGTGCGGTGTTTGTTCGGTTCGAATTGTTAAATGTGATTCGATCTAGTGCAAATTCAATCAAAAACGTTGACATTGTCAACATTACAGATCTGGAAGAATGAGTATTTCAGACACTTTAATTTCGTCATATTTGTAGGTATTTTTCCGTTGTATACAATTAACTTGGGTGCTGTAAGTTTGTTTGCATAGTTATCATTTACAGTTTTTAGCGATTATGAACTTATATTGTACTATGTATTCTACGATTTTGAATGAATGAATGTCCGTTTTAGAAAAGAAAAAAAAAAAAAAAACAAGAATAATC
Organism: Trifolium pratense; assembly: GCF_020283565.1. Classification (NCBI taxonomy): domain Eukaryota; kingdom Viridiplantae; phylum Streptophyta; class Magnoliopsida; order Fabales; family Fabaceae; genus Trifolium; species Trifolium pratense. The sequence goes on from NC_060063.1 coordinate 51,481,910, forward strand.
ATCTCATCTAGAATTTCTTATTATAATTAGTCTTTCGGTGTCTTACAAATAACAAAAAAATCAATTCTAATAACTCTAATTAAGTAGTGTGTAAGTGAGATCTTGGTATGAGACCATTTCCTCCTTTAGGGAAAAACCCACCAGGGACACTTTCATGACCACTTCCGTATATAATCCTCAATATTTCTGCTGGAGTCCTTGGATATGAGAGCGAAGATTCATCACCAACAAGGATGTTCCCAACTGTGCTAATGTCAACAATACTAAGACCAACATCTTTCAAACCCCCGTTTCCTAATATATTTCTAAGATTTGAAATGCAATCAGTGAATTCTGCCACACTCACTCTATAAGATTTCACTTTCAATGCATGACGTTCGTATAACAATGTTCGTATAACTGCATCTTGGCCCGATTCTACTCCAAGAAGGCCTGCAACTAACTGATACAATACAAGCAAGCAACATTATTAATTACAAATCTAGTTCGGTTGAAAAATCAATGTAAAAACCAAAGTTTTAAATTGTTTTTCCCATAGTTTGAAAAGTTTTTGTAGGTTTAGTAGGCTATATAAGTAGGATTTTGGAGGATTGGATTGACTCCAACATATCCGGTAAGACCAACATAAGGAATCAAATAAGATGCAAGTAAAAAGTTGATATCATTTGCATAACCCGATGCTCCAAATAAAAAGAATTCAGCTTCCAAGTACTCTAAATTAAGTGAAAATTCACGAAGATTAGCATCTAATGATATTGTTTCTTTGGTTGTAGCAACACTTATAATGTGGGATGCAAGTAAAACAACAATTGAGGTAGTGACTATGGAAATGTAATGTGTTGCCATGTTTTAGGCCTTCTTTATGATGATGTTGATGATGAATATGTCACTCTAGTCTAGACAATGCTCTTATATACAAATTATGGGCTTTTTGGTTCATTGTATCGGGTCTCAAAGTATAATTTTTTTTCCTAAATATATCTTCTTTTATAATTTAATTTCAGATTTGTTTACAATTGATTAACATTCCTATTGTATAAATTAAAAAATTGATTTTTTCATTATAAAAAATAAAAATAAAAAGATTGATTTTGTTCATTCTTATCCATTGAATTTAAATATAATATAAAATTGATATTCCTTTTTGTAACTTAAAAATATTTATTTTGTTCATTCCTATTCTTTAAAATCATTGTTCATTATATTCTACTTAAAATAATATATCATTTAAAATAAACTATTAACACATGCCCTTATAGTTTATAAGTTAAATGGTAGATGTTAAGGTTTTCCTTATCGCTAATGCGAATGAATTGAACATATACTTGAACTCTAGGATATGTAGTTCGATTATCACGAAAGACAAAAACTTTACAGAAAGAGAAATAGTGAAAAAATCGTGAGGTGTAATATGGGCCGCCTACTATATAAGAGAAGGGGCCGGTACACCAAACAGTGTGATTACTCCCAATTGAAAATTGTTTTTGAGCAATCCCAATGAAAGTATATATTTCTTTTTAATCATTGATGAAACCACTAATAAACTTACAAAAACTATTTTTTGGTTTGTAATTATAAATTTGAAGTGAAAAAGTATCTAATTTTATTTTTTTAATCATTCATAAAATCACTGAAGAAACCGAAGAAACATTAAAAAAGAGAGAGCCCTGCTATTTATTTACCACGATAACACAAAATGCTAAACTCATTCCATGGTATGGCAAGTATTATTTTTTTTAGAGAAAAATGAATATGCACTGACAGATTAAATAATTTTACACGCTCAATCAATAACAAATATGTTTTCTGTCACATTATTCCATTTTATTTATATGATAACATGACAAATTGATAGTTTTTTATTGCATAATATAAAGAAATTTTAATAAAAAACAAAAAAAAAAATTAATGATATTGACGAAAAACATGGTCAGGGCCGGCCCTGTGGGTGTGCAAGGTAAGCCACCACGCAGGGCTTCAAACATTTAGAGGTCTTTAATTGTTTATATTGGTTTTTTAAAAAATTTATATATGTAAAAAAAAAAAAAAAAAAAATGAATAACTTTGTTACTATTAAAAATATTTATTACTAAAAAAAATTTAATAGACACATTCTTAATTTTATAAGTAACTTGCGGTTGATTGTAAAAAAAAAAAAAGATGCAACATTATAAGAAAGTTTGTTTTTTTTCCCGAAGGAAATGTAATGTTGATAATGATATTAGATTGAAGACGTATTTTAATATTATTGATTAAAATATGTCGCTTTTAGATGTTATTTACTATAATGATTATTTTTTTTTTATTTACAATTTAAATAGATAATGACTTTTTTAAAAAAATTATATTTTTTTTTAACAAGCAAAAATAAGATATATTAATAAAAAAAATAATCCCGTGGGAACCAGGCATGCCAAACAGAACTACACAAGTTCAAATTTTAATTTTCAAATAAAGCCTCCAAATACTCGGGATCTGCCCTGAACATGGTCATGAACATTTGAAGTGAATAGTCATGTCTATTTTTGATTTTTTGGCGGTGGATGGCCAAAATATTGCTTTGATGATATCATGAACATTAACGGTACTTTCTTCCTTTCAAGAAACAACAGTAAGATGGATGAAGAAAGAAAAAACCATTAAAAAAGCAAAGAGGCTATTAATCAGGTTAATCCTATATATATCATTCGTTTTGCATATCTCCGATTTACACACATTCTACTTTTTCCTTTCTACATCATTCTTTTTCCTTATTAACTTAAGAGGCCACAAAAACAGTTTGGTGGTATATACTCTCTCCCACTATATTCTCCTATAAACACTACTAGAAAAGCTGTTTTTAGCGTCGGATCAAAACCCACTCTAAAGGGCTAAAAACCGACGCTAACACTCCTTTAGAGTCGGATTAGCGTCGGTGTCGGGTTGAGGCTAAAACGCTTGAAGCTAAATCGTAGCGTCGGACAACTGCCATCCGACTCTATATTAGAGTCGGCTTAGCCGATTCAATGCCCGACTCTATTAGTATCCGACGCTTATTATATCCATTTCTGAAAAGTCAACAAAATCATATAGCCTCGGACTGGCCGACGCTAAAGTCAACTAATTAAAAGTCAACAAATTTTGTAGAGTCGGATTAAGCCGACGCTAAACTGCATATTTTTTTTTTAAAAAAAATTATTAAAAAAATTACACCCTATGACCATTATTGCATCTAATACAACTATATAAGAATAACACATCAAATCCAGCACGAAAAGTCATAATGCACAGTTAGAGTAATAAAATCTTTAGTAAGAAACTAAAAATAACAAGGTACACAACTAGCACTAGTAAAATTGATGTCAATTGACTATGTTCAAACTTGTTCAATCTCAAAAGTAAGTTGCAGCCATACTTTAATACAACGTACACATAACCATCATGAATAAAAAGCTTAATAACATTACAGTATATGGTAAGCAAGATTTAGTGTAACTAATGTACACCAACTAGTTCTCTATAAGAAGAACAAATACCTTGTAACTAGTACATTTAACATATCTCCTGCCAGTTTTTATATATACATTATGAAAGTCCCGACTTTCTCATTGCGATAAACTTGAATCTGAACATGAACAATGAAGAAGAGTATTAGCAATAGAGGGCAGAGAGCTTCAGTTAGTTGGAAATGAAATATAAAGGTGTAAATAAGGACATCAATAAGAGTACATGATTTTCAGGCACTAATAAGAGATCATTGAACTTATTTTAAAACACTTGATGTAATTAAACTCGGATTAAGAGAACATTCTAATTCTAATTCTAATTAACCAATAAAGTCAATCAGTAAATCATACAAACTCAATTAATTCAATCAATAAAGTAATACAAACTCATAATTCATAAGTGCTTTCAAAATAACTTTCATCTTAAAGAGGGTCACTATATTAGTGCTTTTAAAATTCCAATTCACTCATCCTATAAACTTTGAATCAGGTTCTACTCCTGGTTGTAAGTGCCTACAAACTTTCTTATAAAATAAAGAGAAACCTTTCGGTTATTATATCACTACAACATTTATTGTCTCTGGCAACACTTTTTTACGCAACATGTTAAAATTGTTGCCTAAAAGTAGTTTCTGGCAACACTTTATGCTTGTTGTCAATTACGTTTTTGCAACTCGTTATAATCGTTCCCTAAAATCTATATGGGACGGTTATAAAGTGTACATATGGTATATTGTTTTGGCGATATTTGTTAAACGTCCCCATAGACACTTTAGGGTACGATTTTGAATTGATGCACTATTTCTGATAAAAGGCTACGCTTGTCATATGTTGTCTAAAACACAGAATTAAAGACACAGCTTGCAAATTACGCAATTATCCTTACATTATTTTGAAAACACGAATTTGCCCTCCTCTAGGTTTCTTTCCTTACACCATCTCCTGCATCTTCTCACTCTGATTTCACGAGTCACGACGACGACCCTCATCTTACGCCTTTTCTCTTCAAACAACAGAAAAATCTAAAATCAACAATTTCATCTACTTCGATTGTGATTCATGTTGCTTAGTTTCACTGCTTATATAGTGATTCACGATCCACAATTTCATCTTGCTTCAACTCGTGAGTCACGATCCACAATGTCGTCTTCTTCGTGAGTCACGATTCTCAGTTTCCCCTAAGAACATGTTTCCTCCTCTTTCTGCAAGCTTCGAGTCTTTTAATCGTCGAAGCCTAATCCCAAATCTCGAATCTGGCATTAAACTTACAATCGAAACAGAACGTGACCTAGATGAACCCTAATTTGGTTTTTCAGCTTCCAATCGAAGGTTCGTGTTCTTCTTTCAACTCCAACTTTCTTATTCAGTTGATTTGTTTCTACCAAATTGATATATTTTACCTTATTAGCTTATTTAGTTGATTTATTTCTTTATTTCCCTTTTCCATCTCTCTCACCTAATGTGATTCAATTTTTTATATAGCTAATAGGATAAAAAAAGTGTTACAAAAAGGATGAAGAATGTTGTAGCAAAAGGAATTGCTTGATTAATGAAGCTACAGAGATCTATAAATTGAAGGAGGAAGCAAAGAAGATTGAATATTGAAGCAGCAATGATAGCCAAGACAAATGAGGTAACATGCTGATATTGTGGTAATGTTCCTTTATTTTAAGCCTTTTACAACCGTAAATGTAAGTAATGACCAAGCCCCTATTTGTGAAATCACTAGAGTTGAGCTTTTGATTTTGGTGACTGGTCATATATGTTTATTAGGCATGGAATGGTATTGTGGATGTAATTGATGATTGAGTTCATATTTGTAACAGTGTTGGTATTGGTTTGTAGACATATTATAAATTGTTTGAATTATGAATGATAAAGAATGCTAATTTGCATGATAATTATGAAGGATTTGACAGTGTTGGTATTATTACCCTTATTGGCAAGACTAGGACAATCTGGTGCTTCAAATAGAATTTCCTAATGACTGTTTTTGGTTATAGTATGATATCATTGAAAAATTAAATTGGGGGTCAAGAAAGTGTAAGGTTGTTCTAAGTGTAATGCAGCCTAATTTGGTGTTATCTTATGGTAATGTGAAAAGTTTTTATCATGAGCATTTCAGTTAGATTTGTGTGGTGTAGAGAGGTTAAATGCAAATGTCGATATAGACAATTAACCAAAGTTGATTATGCAGGTTCGGCTTATGTGCTGTGTAGAGGCTTATTATATGATGTGAATTATTTTGATTCAAGGAGAATTTACATATGGTGTGTGATGCTGCAAGATGTTTTATGCAGGTTCCAGGGTGAAAATGGTCTTCAGTGGCACAACCTGAATCACCGTTGAGATTGAGAGGTAATCACAGTTAAATAAGTTTATCGTTGTTGGATTGTTTTCTAGATGACTTTGATGTTTCTTACACTTACCATTTTAATATTCAATTACTTTAATATGCTTGACTTGGGTTATCCAAGAGGTACTATTCGTGTCCTGCTCACTGTAAATATGCATGTACAAGAAATTAAGAAATTTGTTTTATCCATGAGGTACTAATTGTATTATGCTCACTATTCGTTCGAATCTCTTTTTACTTCTAAGCATTTTACTTTTTTAATGGACGAGTCCTCTTTTAGGAATGTTTTTGTTTTGCGTAGGCCATAGCCATTTGATGTCATCATGTTGTAGTTATGACCCTGAGATGCAATGTGGGTAACTTTTAAGTTCATCCTGTAAAGAAAAAGAAGTAAAACATGTATAGTGTTTACTTCAAAAATTATCAATTAGTGTTTTCATAAAATTATTACATGGTTTGTAGATTTTAAATGAAGCTATCATAAATTTGACTACACTATAGTTAATTCATACACATATTATGTTATTTCCTAACATTTGATTTTAAAATCATTTCAGAGAGTTGCGTAAACTTTAGTAGAGTCAGAGGAATAGCTAAGAGTTGCTTCACTATATGATTGGTAGAACTGGAAGAATATACAAAAGCTGATACTACTTAACGAAAGAGGGAGGATCAACCCCTTTGTGACACATTCATTTTAGAAGAACTTGTATCTATAAATTATTGTAGTGTCTACAAGTTTAATGTAGAGCCCTCCTATATGAATGAATATTGAAATATGTACATTTGTGTAATTTTATAAACATTTGAATAAAATAGTTCATATATATATATTTATTTTATATTTCAAAATTTGGAAAAAAAATAAAAATTCAAACGTATTATATTTTTTTAAAGAAATGCTGCCTATATAAGCTTTGGGGACATTTTGTAATTGTTCTCATTGTTTTACTTTTAAGCAACAATTTTCAGTTGTTGCCAGATCTGCCAACACTCAAAAAGCGTTGCCTCAGATGCGTTGGAAAATCGTCCCCTTTTCCCATAGTTTACGCGACGCTTATACAAAGTGTGCCCAGAGAGTGAGAAAAAACGTCCCCTTAGACAATAGGCAACGCTCGAATAGAAGACACCTTAAAATCGTCCCCTATTGTTTTAGGCAACATTTTTCATGGTTCTGGCAACAATTTTCAGCTGTTGTCAGAGGCAATAAATGTTGTAGTGTATATTCATGAAACTTTGCCAAATATTTGTTTTAGGAAATCTCAATATATTGATTCTAGGTTCAGTTTTCATTTCTATCAAGGTAATTTGAGCCAATAATAATCCATGATTCAATCAAAATTGCTTAGAGAAACAAAAACAATCAATAGTTTAATCAAAAGCAGAAGAAACAACAAGCTAGGTAATAATAAACTCAGATAAACTAATTCCATCATAATATATACATGACTTGCTGTAAAAAAAAAAGAACTTTGGAACCATGTATTAAACCACTTACATTATCAAAATCAACCATAAGCCAAATGAAAGAGCTTTGGAACCTTGTATTTACCCTTAAGCTTGTAGGAAAGTTCTTCATATACAAGTGCCCCAAATTCAAAGTAGTGTCTAGTGGAAATAGACTTACATAAAAGCACTCCTGGAACCAATATCCAAATGTCAAATTCACTGCAAAAAAGTACTATACATGCAAGATGCACAAATTAAATGAGCCAAGTTTCTAAAGCACTAGAACATAAATTTGACACAATTTCTTACTTCAATAAAATTTGACAACAACTTAGATGGTTAACCTTCTTATTCCAATCACATTAATAACTTCTTAGTTTCCTACATCAACAAGTATCTTAAACAAGCTTTAACTCTAGTTGCAGCTGTAGGTGCAACCATTAAAACAAATCAAAATCATGATTAAAACTAACTCAAATAAGTTAAGCACAAAAGTATAATGTATGGAAGTTAACAATATTTTTAAGATCCAAAAATAAGACAAAAAAATCAGTAGGTACAATTAAGTGGCAAATTCAGTATCATTAACCTATTTCAAACTTGAATAAAAGTATGAGCCAATGACATACCGTGGCAAATTCAGTTGTAGCGTAGGTTAGGCCGACGCTACTCCGACGCTACTAGCGTCGGTGTCGGGATCCGACGCTAAAATCTGACGCTATTTTGCTGTTTTCTAGTTGTGAAAAGTTGTTGAAGTAATAAGTTTTTTTACTTGTATCAGACTATTATTAATTTTCCCTTTATATTTAATGTACAAAATATTGTTTTTCATATTGCAATGCAAATTAGTGGTATTAATGAAAAATATATTTGTCCCCGTGAGCATAGCTCAATTTGCAAGGAAATTGTAAATTATTGCAGGGACCCAAGTTCTAACCTTGGTACTCCCACTTATTCACCTTAAAATGTGAAATTCTAACAACTAGATTACTTAACAAAAAAAAAAGACATATATTTAACCCAGTTGGATTGGGTTTGGTGGTGTTGGTTTGGGTCCTCGGAGTATACTCCTCTCAAAGTCTCAAGTTCGATTCTCTCTGGTGCCAATTTCGGTGGACTAGTACATACAAAGCAAAAATACTCTATCTTTAAATGGGGCCCCCGCGCAAGTGGTAGTGAGATTGACCTGCTCAGATTAATTAGTCTTAGGGTCGGATATCAAATTTTCAAAAAAGAAAAGAAAAGACATATTTATTTGGAAAAGAGTAATAATTACATCTAAAAATCTTTTATATTATAAGCTTGTATACACAAGCAAACTCTAAACCCTAATTTGTTTTTCCTGTTTTCCCTCTATTTTATCTTGCAATTTTTATTAAAAAATAATACAATTTTGTCTTGACTAAGATTTGAACCCGCAACCTTTTAGTGCAAGGCAATATTTCCAACCATTATGGCAAGTATAACAATTGTGATTAAAATTATCTGCAATAATTGATAAACACCATCAATTTTAAAAGTATATCATATCAAAAAAAAAAAATGACGCAAATTATATCAAAATTATTGTTGACTATATTATTCATCACGAAATATTTTTATGTCTTTCCTGATCAATGATTTTTTTTCTACCGGATCATAAATTTAGAGAATAATTATCATGTGAGATTTGGAAAGTTATTATCATGTGTGTTTTGGAAAGTTATTATCAAACTCAATTCTGCTAAATCAATTTTATTTTGCAATACAACCAAACAAAACCATAGTCATGTCAAATCACATTCATTATTTTGATTTTAACAATGCAGATTTAATATTAACCGACGATCAATTGATACAATATGCACTAGCAGATATTGAGATGATGTTACATAGTTGTGTGAAGAGTTTAAAAGATTATCCTCCAATGCCTAGAGGAGACACATCATTAGTTCCTGATATACAAAATAGTTTAATACACGACGAATTGAATTATAACAGACAATCATTAGTTAAGGAACATGTTAGATTGATGTCAACTATGACTTCAGAGCAACGTAAAGTATATGACACAATCATGACAAGAGTTAACGAAAACAAACCTGATGTGTTTTTTCTTTATGGTTTTGGCGGTACATGGAAGACATTTATCTGGAGGGTCATGTCAGCCGCATTACGCTCAAAAGGTGAGATAGTTTTAACAGTTGCCTCAAGCGGGATTGCTGCATTGCTTATACCTGGCGGTAGAACAGCACATTCAAGGTTTTGTATTCTTCTAAGCATTACGCACAAAAGGTGTGATAGTTTTAACAGTTGCCTCAAGTGGGATTGCTGCATTGCTTATACCTGGCGGTAGAACAACACATTCAAGGTTTTGTATTCCTCTAAATGTTGATGAGTTTTCAACATGTACCATAGTTCCTAAAAGCCCTTTGGCGCTATTAATACAATAAGCAAAGCTCATTATATGGGATGAAGCACCAATGATGCACAAACACTATTTCGAAGCTGTTGATCGAACTTTAAAATATATTCTCAAGTCTGTTGATGAAAAAAATAAGGCTTAACTATACATTTGGTCCCTTACGTTTATTTTAGGTTTCAATTTGGTCCCTTACGTTTAAAAAGTATCAATTTGGTCCCTTACGTTTATTTTAGGTTTCAAGTTAGTCCTTTCCGTTAGTTTTTTCACTAACACCGTTTGAACAGTACACGTGTCAGCGTGTCCAAGTGCCACGTGTCAGTCCACATATGCAAATTGACTGCCACATGTGACAAAATTGACGGAAAGGACTAACTTGAAACCTAAAATAAACGTAAGGGACCAAATTGATACTTTTTAAACGTAAGGGACCAAATTGAAACCTAAAATAAACGTAAGGGACCAAATGTATAGTTAAGTCAAAAAATAAACACATTTCCTTTGGTGGAAAAGTTGTTGTTTTTGGCGAAGATTTTAGACAAATTCTACCAATAATACCAAAAGGTACAGGGCCAGAAGTTGTTCATGCTACTATTAATTCTTCGGTTCTTTGAGATTTTTGTGAAGTTTTAACATTGAGTAAAAACATGAGGCTTCTCAGTGGTGCTTCGAGTGCAGACGTTGAACAAAGACGATTGTTTTCTGAATGGGTTTTGGGTGTTGGCGATGGAGAAATTGGAGATGACAACGACGATGATTTAGAACTTGACATTCCATCAGATTTATTGATTCCAAATTCAAGTGATCCTCTTGCTTTTATCGTTGAAAACACCTATCCCCAACTTTTACAAAACATGAACGATATAATGTATTTCCAAAATAGAGCTATACTAGCTCCTAACAATTTAATAGTCGACAAAATAAATGATTATATGTTGTATTTAATTCCTGTTGAAGAAAAAACATATTTGAGTTATGATACTCCACTCACACAAAATGTAGACGGTCAAACAATGAATGATATTCACACTCCCGAATTTTTGAACACGATTTCTACATCGGGACTTCCAAATCACAAGTTGAGACTTAAAGTTGGAATTCCAGTTATGCTATTAAGGAATTTGAATAAAAAATTAGGATTATGCAAAGGAACAAGAGTTATTATTACGAGATTGGGAAAACGTGCTCTTGAAGGAAAAATTATTTCAGGAAGTAATATTGGTGATCAGGTTTTCATACCTAGATTTTCTCTGACACCATCTGACGTGAGAATTCCTTTTAAATTTCAACGGAGACAATTTCCTATAATGATTTCTTTTGCGATGACTATTAATAAGAGTCAGGGACAATTTTTAAAGCATGTTGGGATATATCTTCCGTCGCCAGTGTTTTCACATTGTCAGTTGTATGTTGCAATTTCAAGAGTTACTTTTAGAAAAGGATTAAAAATATTGATCATCGATGACGACGGTGAAGATACGACTAAGACTTCGAATGTGATCTATAAGGAAGTCTTCCGTAATATAACATAATTTTCTTTGTATGAATATTTATCCAAAATTATTGTTGAACTATCGTTTAATGTTACTCAACTTTTTTCATATACCTTACATTATTGGAATTATCATATCTTATTTAATCATTATATATATATATATATATATATATATATATATATATATATATATATATCTTATAGCTAATCAGACCCGTGCACCGCACGGGTCGATGTTCTAGTTTATAGAGTGCCTTATATTTAGATTTAGGGACAATATTTTTTGTAAAAGGTTCCTATAATTAAGGGCGGAGAAAGTATATGACGAGCGGGTGTGTAGTGGCCATTAATTTCAGATAGTGGTGCGTGACTCTCAAAAGTATTATAGCTGTATATCGGATATCAAGATGTATAAAATAGAAAGAAAATAGAAAGAAAATTTACTGTCAAAAAAAAAATGTATAAAATAGAAAGAAAATAGTGTAATTTGATCCTTCATCATCTTAATTTTTTTTAAATATTTAAAATAAATTTTAGAGTATTGAACTTGATCAACATGGTGTTGCGAGAGTTGAAAACATGACACTTTCATAAAAGAATCTCAATACAATTATTAGAATCGTCCATTTGAATGGTAGCTCAATTATGAAGAAAAACAAGATGATGAAGGATAAATTACACTATTATATATCAGGGTGATGAAGGTTTCGATTTTTGCATGGAGATTTTTGAGGGATATAGGTTGTTAACGAAGACAAATTTGATTACTCGAGGTATCATTTCAGCGGACATTCGTTATTGTGTATCTGGATGCAGCAATGCCGAATCCACGCATCACTTATTTCTCACTTGCAGTTTTTTGGTTCTCTCTGGTCGATGGTTCGGGCTTGGATATTGGTGCCAACAGCTTACCTGATCACTTTGTTCAGTTCACTCAGTAGGTGGTTAGCGAGCACGATGGTCCTTTATGCAGCTTATTTGGCTCGCTTGTGTTTGAATTATGTGGCACGAGAGGAATCACAGGTTGTTCAGGAACACGGCTTCTTCTTTGCATCAAATGCTGGACAAGGTCAAATTGTTTTCTTATTGGTGGTTGAAGTTGACAAATGTAACTTTAGTCTCAAATTTTGATTGTTGGTGGTCGACTCCATTGTTATGTATGTGTTTCGAATGATTGTATTTCATTGACGCTCTTGTAAACCTTTGTGGTCTCTATTGGCACACCTTGTTCTGAGGAAATCACTTGTTTTGTTTCTCTCTCACTTATGGGTGAGGATCAAATGACACTAACTAGTTTGACACCAAATGTTACACCTCTCAATAACGTTATCCACCGTTGGATTGAAAGTTTATATCATATAGATCATGTATGTAAAACTTCAGGCAAATTCAAAATCATTTGATATGTTATTGAGATACATCAAAATTAACGGTTTGAGTATTTTTTTTTATATGCCGTTAATCTTTATGTGTCGCAATAGCATATCAAATGATTTTGGATTTGTCTGAAATTTTACACAAATGATCTATATGATATAAACTTTCAATCCAACGGTGGATTTTATAAAATTGAGATAGGTTAAAACGTTATTGAGAGGTGTAACATTTGGTGTCAAACTAGTTGGTGTCTTTTGATCCTGACCCTATATATATATGAGTAATGTTACACTGCTCAATAACGCTTTAACGAATACAATTTTTACAAAATCCACCGTTTGATTGAAAGCTTATATGGTATAGATCATCCATGGTAAATTTTACAAAAATCTAAAATCGTTTGATATGTTATTGAGATCGATTAAGATTAATTGTTGGTTAATCTTAATCGATCTCAATAACATATCAAACGATTTTAGATTTTTGTAAAATTTAACATAGATGATCTATACGATATAAGCTTTCAATCCAACGGTGGATTTTATAAAATTTGTATTCGTTAAAGCGTTATCGAGCAGTGTAACATTACTCAAATGTTACACCGGTGTAATTTGATCTCACCCTATATATATATATATATATATATATATATATATATATATATATATATATATATATATATATATATATATATATATATGGTCAGGATATCAAATGACACCAACTAGTTTGACACCAAATGTTACACCTCTCAATAACGTTTTAACCAATATAAATTTTATTAAATTCACCGTTGGATTGAAAGTTTGTATCATATAGATCATTTGTGTAAAACTTCAGACAAATTCAAAATCATTTGATATGTTATTGAGATACATCAATATTAACGGTTTGCGTCTTTTTTTATATGTTGTTAATCTTTATGTGTCGCAATAGCATATCAAATGATTTTGGATTTGTCTGAAGTCTTACACAAATGATCTATATAATATAAACTTTCAATCCAACGGTGGATTTTATAAAATTTATATCTGTTAAAACGTTATTGAGAGGTGTAATATTTGATGTCAAACTAGTTGGTATCATTTGATCTTGACCCATATATATGAGGGATTCGTTGACTCAGGAGTAAGTCTCCATTGACTTACTCCGCTTAATAACTCGATATCGACATTATGTTTCGTCAATCCAATCGTTGAATTCAAAGATCTTATTGAGTAGATCAACTCCACAAATTTTTATAAAAATTCAAAAAATGTAGTTATGTATTCAGACTATTGAAATTCAATGGTTTTTTAAAAAGTTTGTTGTACGTTCAATTGAAGTGATCAGAAAAAGTATCAAACGGTTTTGAATTTTTATAAAAATTTGTGGAGTTGATTTACTCAATGAGATCTTTGAATTCAACGGTTGGATTGAAGAAATATAATGCCGATATCGAGTTATTAAGCGAAATAAGTCAATGGAGACTTACTTCTGGAGTCAACGGATCCCTTATGACTAAATGAGTAAATGAAATAAAATAAAATAAAATAGTGTTAGTAACATTCAATCTAACATTCTATTTTCGACACGCGTTCGAAAAGAAACTCGAGTAGTTTCCAATTAGTGATACGAGTATGTTTTAATTTTTAATTTTTTTATTGTATTAGTATGTTTGAAATTTACTTACTAATCAAAACTATTTTTTGATTTATGCAAAACAATTTTAAAAGAAATGTAGATAAAAATATGAGTCATACTCATAGTGCTGGTTTTTTTGACATGCCGAGGTGATCCCTTATGATTAAATGAGTAAATGACGAAAGCTTGAACTCGAGTGTCCATTTAGCCGGTGGAGCTGGTTCTAAGTTCTAACTTCTTTCGTGGTGAAAAATGCAAGATGAAAAAGGAACTCATCGATCTTTCAACATGCTTACCTTTCATTCCTTTACCCTTCTTCTCCCTCGGCTGGAATATGTATGCATAGTATACTATGAAAATCATTGAAATCCACTCTCTTAAATTTTCAATTAGTTATGATAGTTCTATCAAAAATATCAGTTATGATGAATTGATGATAGTTTCACACGTTTCATACATTTCTTAATTTAAGAAACTATAGCCTATAGGTAAACAATCTCAATTTAGATGAATAAATGCCTCCTTTTTAAACTTACTCCAAAGTTCAAACATTTCCTTTTGAGGTCCAAATTATTTTCGTTTATAGCACAAAAAACCATTGGGCTTAATGCTGGAGAACTTTTCCTTTAGTTTTTTTACCACGATATATGTATTTTCCAGGGCTGAGCAAGGTTCACGACCCGACTCGAAATCGATATAACCGACAATACATTGAAGCTTTTAACTACACCTTCGTGGACATCAATTATACTTTTTTTAAACTCTTTCAACGTCCCAATCCTTTACCATTTAACTACACCTTCGAGGACATCAATTATACTTATACGATAAAACTTTTCTGCGCCTAAAAATTATATATTTCGGATTTACACATTTGAAAAAGATTTTTTTTGTAAGGTCCAAAAATATGTTTTAAAAAACATTATAGTGTTTGAACTAATCCTAACATTGAAGTATTAAAAATACTCAGATAAGTAAAAAATCTCAAATAGCCAAAGTATAATTTTTTTGGGTAACAATCTTTTGGTTCTCAATAAAAGAAAGTCTTAGTAATTTTGGATTTCGTTCAAAAAATAAGCAAATTTGATAAAAAAAAAAAAAAAAATTCTAGCTAGGATCAAAACTCGAGTTCTCCTAAATAATTTGTGCTTATAAACTGAAGTTTATTTACCACTAGAACTCAATTGTTTGTAATGTATTTTTTTTTTCTTTTCTGGATCCACCGTTGTAACTGCTTCATGCAAAACTCGAGTTCTCCTAAGTAATTTGTGCTTAAATGAAATTTATTAACCACTTGAACTCAATTGTTTTCGTAGTGTATTTTTTTTTTTCTTTTCTTGATCCACAGCTGTAACAGCATAGCCCACAAATTTTTTATCCGACGGCTACTGTACAAATAATCAGATTTTATTTTATTTAATCACAACAATCCATTTTAATCGGATAGTCAGAAACAGTTGCTACGTCACGCGGTAACATGTTATAATGGAGTATCACCCCTCATTTTTTTTTTTGACAAAGCATCACCCATCATAGTCACAAGTGTTTAGTACTTATACTTAACTTCTACTCAAAACGAAAACATGCATGAAAATGGAAGCAAAAGCTCCACATATTCCAACTCTGATAATCTATTCCTCCTAATAAGTTAGAAACTCACTTTCCATCCTTTTCACTTAACATCACAAACACACTTTCTATAACTCTCTTTTAAATCACTTAAATATCTTCCAAAAGCTACACAAACTACATGATTCATTCAAGAAAAAAAAAAGATGAATTCCAAATGCATATTTTTTCTTATAACAATTTCAACAATATTAGCAATTGCAAATTCAGAAGCATCAGTGAAACCATTGGTGAAAATAGTAAGAGGAAAGAAACTATGTGACAGAGGTTGGGAATGTAAAGGTTGGTCAGTGTATTGTTGCAATGAAACAATTTCTGATTATTTGCAAACATACCAATTTGAGAATTTGTTCTCAAAGAGAAATGATCCTGTTGCACATGCTGTTGGATTTTGGGATTATCATTCTTTTATTACTGCTGCTGCACTTTATCAGCCTCTTGGATTTGGTACTTCTGGTGGAAAACATGGTGGACAGAAAGAAGTTGCTGCTTTTCTTGGTCATGTTGGAAGCAAAACCTCTTGTAAGTCATAATTCAATTTTTTGTTTGTTTGTTTGTTTGTTATGACATTAATTTTTTATAACATATGATGATTTTTTTCATTTGGTGAACAAAATATCTTTTTCTTGATCTTATGTTTGTTTATAACATGATGGTCTGATTTCAATTAAATCAGAGAGAGGTGACTGCACTGCAATCAGTCATATCTGGACTGTTTGATTAAGATCATACAATCCATATTTTTAACTTAAATTTTATATTTAAAAAGAGTTAAAATCTAATCTTTAAATTTGGAACGTCTGATATTGATCGGACGGTTCAGATGTTCTGACCGTATGCAATGTGAGTGCATAGAATCCAATTCCTCCTCAATTGCATGTTATATGATATTTGTTGATTAATTTTCCATATACACATATTTGAATTCCTCGTGGTCACAAATCTACGCCTTCACACAATCAGCATATCAGTGACTATTGAATCGAAATTAGGACATCTAGATATCTATTTTAGAATTTTTTTTAAAGAAATATCAAAAGATGTTTATTATCTGCATTGTCCAATTTTAATCTAACGACCACTAATGTAACGACCGTGGAAATGCTTAAAATCACAAATCCTAACACACATATAGCGACTAAGTAAAAAAAACACACATATGGGTGCGTTTGATTCGTAAAACAGCAAGGACCGGATAAAACGGTACATGATAGAATAAGATAATACAGGACCGGACAAAACTGTGCCGGAGAGATATATGGCGATAATATTTTTATATTCAAAAATAAAATGAGTATTTTTATATTTTTTATAGTTGTATTGTGGCCAAAAAGTTGTACTGTGGTTGGGTGGGAGACAAAAATTCTTGTTTTTGTCCAGTCCTTTGCTACCTAATTTGTGCAGTCCTATAACCAGTTTCAAATCAAATAGGATATAATAAAAGTTGTCCGGTTCAGTCCCCTATTTTTTAGAAGATCAAACGCACCCGTCAAATCTACTTTGTTCACATTAGGATTTTACTAATTTAAAATTTTGGATCTGTCGCTGCTGACGCACCAAACTTGGTTTTTTTTTAAGGAAAAATAATGAATTATATAGGTGAAATTAAATGACTATTTACCTAAGATATTGTTTAGTTTGTTGGGGTTGGTATTTTATGGTAATTAGTTGAAATATATTGTTTCAGGTGGTTATGGAGTGGCTACAGGGGGACCCTTTGCTTGGGGCTTATGCTATAATAAGGAACTAAGTCCTGATAAATTCTACTGTGATGAATACTACAAATTAACCTATCCATGTAGTCCTGGTGCAGCTTACTATGGCCGTGGTGCCATTCCAATTTACTGGTATACATATTTTTTTAGTTTACTTCATTAATTTCCTATAATCTTATCTTGAATCTAATATTCAAACACTAAAGTTTCATTACCTCTATATTAACTTTAATTATTTCCACATGTTTTGTGTTAACTTTATAGTGACTATTTTTCCAGTGAGATGGACAATTCTGATAGGTTCACAAATGGACCTATCGGAAATCCACCTCAGCGGTATACCGGTCCATATCTAAATAAAATATGCATTGGAGTGTTCATATTTTATGATCAAAATCATTGAACTATCTTTCTTAATTCCTTTTCATGACAGGAATTACAATTATGGAAAAATTGGAGAAGCCTTAAAAGTGGATCTATTAAACCATCCAGAATACATTGAACAAAATGCAACATTAGCATTCCAAGCAGCACTATGGAAATGGATGACACCACCTGAAAAACACATACCTTCACCACATGATGTTTTTGTTGGAAATTGGAAACCAACAAAAAATGACACATTATCCAAAAGAGTACCTGGATTTGGTGCCACAATCAATATTTTATATGGTGATCAAGTTTGTGGCCAAGGTTCTGAAAATGAATCAATGAATAATATAATTTCTCATTATCTTTATTATCTTGATTTGTTAGGAGTTGGTAGAGAAGAGGCAGGGCCTAATGAAATTCTATCTTGTGCTGAACAAGCTGCTTTTAAACCTTCTGGCTCACCTTCTTCTTCAACAACTTGAAGAGATTATTTTTACTTGTTTGGTTTGTTGTGATTCTTGGTTGGTTTATTCTTGAATCATATGCAAAATGAAAAAAAATACTAATGTTTATAGATTATTATGATGCTATTTTGTATCTTGGTTTTTTATGTTTTGTTGCCTTGATGGTTATTGTATGCTTTGAATATATTTTTGAAACAATATGTATAAATTGAATATTTGATCATTATGAGTTGTCTCAACATCATAAGAGTAGAGTGGAGATGTTATATAACTTGTAGCTATAGTTTTAAAATCCGGACCGATGATTAATCCGATTAAAGCACTAGGTCACTAAGTTACATGTTAGACCGGTAGGTCACCAGTCGGACCGCATAGTTGTTGACCCGATCTATAGTCTGAAATTCAATACATTCTTCCTGTGACATGTATGCGATGTGTTTGTTTTGTGTATTACATAATTTTCGGTATGTTCCAAGATAATTAATTAACTGTGTCTGTTCAAGTAAGTTGGTTGTTAATCAAGCTTATGTAATTTTTGAGTGATAATGCAAATAGATGTTGTGTAGATGCAACTTGTTTAGATGCATGTGATGAGATATTCAGTCAGCATCACAAGAGAAGAGAATGAACATGTTATACAATATAACTTGTTACTTGTAAGATACTTCCTAACTCCTAAGAGAAACTGAACCAAACCATAAATTTGGTCCGGTTTGATTTGATTTATGTACCGTGAACACCCCTACTCAGACGATCCATTTGAAGTATACAAAGGGTTAGTCATGCTAGATTGACATATCCTAAATTTGTAGGACAATGTAAAGTGTTTAAGATGGTTCCAAACCATGGAAGCTAAGGAACTTTAGGTTTAAATCAACTAGCCATGATGATGGTAAGTACTAAATGAAGCTGAACTTGCTGCAGAGTTTCCCTCCTTAGGTCAAGAACAAAACTTTAAATTATGAAAAATTAAATGCTGGAAAATCCGATCACAATGAAATATCACAAACGAAGAGTGTCCTTATAAGTTATAAGACATAAGCTACAAGTCAGAAGTCAGAATTGTTTTCTATAACTGAAGATTTTATATATTGCTTCTTTCATGTGTGGTGTTAAATTCTTAACAAGAGTTATACATCAATGCTTTTTCCAATGAAAGAAGCAATGCACCAATATATGAAAGAGAAATAATTCACATGGTGTATATGAGCATTATTATTTGTTTGACATTTTTAACATCATCAAAAGTTCTTGTAAACAGAAAACTACTGAGATTATGTTGCAAAACATGATTGGATGATAACAAATACTGATTCTAGCTAAAAGTGATTTGAATTAATGTACCGTGATTAGAATATAATTTTTGTTGTATTTATATTTTTAAATCACACTTTTTATATTTTTACAACAAAAATTATATTCTACAACAAAAATATAAATACAACCAAAATATAACGATCAAAGTCATTGATATAATTATTAATATTTGTTATCGTTAAAACATATTTAAAGATTTTGCCTCAACACCAACAATGGTCAGTCATTAACATCACCCTTTAAGCATAAAAGATGACGTGGTTCGGCTTGCCACTTTTGGAAGTAAATGAAAGCAAATGAAACTCTCTTGTTCATATCCACATAGGTGGAAGAGTAACCACTCAACATAAGGAAAACTCCATTTGTGTTGCTGTTTGAAAGTAAATCAGGAGTTTTCATTCGATTAGTCATAATAACATTCTCAATCATCATGAGTTATGACCCAACAATCTCTCGCTAACTAACATAACTTTCTCTTTGAGTATCATAGAACAACGTTATAAGAATACTATGACTAATCTTACAAAAGCTTACAATTTTTTAACATGGTTAAATATGAATTTATAAGTTTTTGCTACTGAAAAATTTATCTTTTGCTAAAAAACAATAATTTTAACCCAAATATTAGGCTTAAATGGTTAATGAGCTCCCTCAAAGATGAATCGTTTAGATAAACTGAGTTCGGTAATATAATATGAATACAATTTTATTTTTTTTTTGTTTTTTTTAAAAAACAATACAATTATTTTTGTTGATAATAATATGAATACAAAAATTTATTCAAAAATATAAAGAAAATACACATAAGTTGGTTTTTTTTAAAAAACAACGTGACGGCAAATTTACTCTAGATCTAGATTAAGAATTTGAAAAATAATTAGAAGGCTTAAATGCAGTTTTACCCCCCCTATTTTAAAAAATGCGGAATTTTACCCCCCCCCCTATTTTAAAATGCGGAATTTAACCCCCCCTATTTTATAATTTGTTGGATTTTGCCCCCCACCATAATTTTGCACAAAATCTGCTTCTGAGCCTCAAGTTCAAAGCTTCGCACAGAACTCAATTTGGATCAATAATTCAACAAACTAGTACCGAAACGACCGCAATCGAGTTAGTTTTCCACAGAATCAAACTCCACTAAATTTGGAGTTACAGAGAGAGATTAATTACCGTTTTAGTGAAGGTCTGTTCAAATTAATTATCGTATGAAACTACTACTGGTATTTTCGTCATTCCTCTCACCCTGTAGCTCATTTTTTAATACTATTTACATGTATGGAAATATAACAAAATTACCCTTGTTGGAATTTCAATTTCGTCGAATTTGGAGTTACGATGTGTTCGGTAGACGATGTTGAATTTGAAGATCACAAGTAGATTTCTGCAGAATTAGTAATTGGACAGATCTTCACTAAAACGGTAATTAATCTCTCTCTGTAACTCCAAATTTAGTGGGGTTTGATTCTGTGGAAAGCTAACTCGATTACGGTCATTTAGATAGCCGTTTGGTGAATTATCGATCCAAATTGAGTTGTATGCGAAGCTTTGAAGTTGTGACTCGAAAGCAGATTTTTTGCAGAATTTTGGGGGACATACCTTCACTAAAACGGTAATTAATCTCTCTTTGTAACTCCAAAATCAGTGGGGTTTGATTATGTGGAAAGATAACTCGATTACGGTCATTTTGGTATCCTTTTGGTGAATTATTGATCAAAATTGAGTTGTGTGCGAAGCTTTAAAGTTGTGACTCGAAAGCAGAATTTTAGGGGGGGCAAAATCCAAAAAATTATAAAACAGGGGGGTAAAAGTCCGCGTTTTAAAACAGGGGAGTAAAATTCCGATTTAATCAAAACAGGGGGGCAAAACTGCATTTAAGCCTAATTAGAAAAACAAAAAATCTATTTACTCCTGAAAATATTCCCAATCTTGTTTTTTTTTTTTGACAGAAAAATATTCCCAATCTAAAAACCCTATTTACCTAGATGCAAAGTTTTAAATTGCGGTTGCGGTTGCCGATGCGGTACGTAACGGTTGCTGCAGCGCGCAATGCTGCTGTTGCGGCGTGAAATCGTTTTGAAATTTCACAAAATATATATAATGAAACTACTATGTAACTACACTATTTATCCATCATTGCATAGTCCTAGTATATTCCATAAACACTAATTTG
This sequence comes from Trifolium pratense, assembly GCF_020283565.1. Taxonomy (NCBI): domain Eukaryota; kingdom Viridiplantae; phylum Streptophyta; class Magnoliopsida; order Fabales; family Fabaceae; genus Trifolium; species Trifolium pratense. The sequence goes on from NC_060063.1 coordinate 51,503,763, forward strand.
AATGTTTTTAAAATACACGGTTGAGAGATCATTAAAAGTAAGATTTTTCATTAGATTTGACACAAATTGGGATTTGAAGTTCATAAATTTTATTTTTTGGTGAGAAAATTTGAACGAATATCGCCGAAAACGTTTAATGCGGCTTCTGATGCAGTCGTGATGCGGTTATGATGCAGTCGTGAATTAAGATCACACCTAGGTGTTAAAACTTAAAACGTTCAATAGAAAGAAAGAAAAAAAAAACCTAGGTGTTTAAACGTGTTACGGCAAAGAAACCGAGATAACTTGGATTTCAAGTTTCAAAATAGAAACTCTTTGCCTCTTCTATTTTCATCTGCTCTTGCACAACAAAGCTTTTTCAGGAAACAATAAAAGAAGCTATTCCTACTCCGAACTCCTTCTATGGCTTCAACATTCGAGAAGGTTAGCGGTAGTAATAATTATATACCCGATGACATTGTTTTCTCTATTTTAATGAAAACAAATCTATTTGGGACATTGCAATTTACAAGAAAAAGCTTCATCCAATTAATGAAATAAACAAATAATTGTTTTTATTGTTTAAGCTTAAAGCTTTTGTTTTGGGCCGAGCTTAGAAACTCGGAACACAAGTCAACGAGCTTGTGTAGTCGAGATGACCCCTAATTGCCGGACACATCATAAACGCTCGGGATACCAACGGCTACTTCTCTATCGCTTCTGTAACGTCAGACCACCGGAATGATGAGCATTAACTGCTCATCAAGCGAGAAAGTTTAACATGAGATTCAATCCCGAAAAATGCACGTTCGGTGTAAAAGCTGGGAAATTCCTCGGATTTTACTTAACCGAAAGAGGAATCGAAGCTAACCCCGATAAATGCAGAGCATTTTTTGAGTTTCCTACACCGGACTCGAAAAAATCAATCCAATCACTAAATGGGATGCTCACAGCCTTATCTCGTTTTGTCGCAAAATCCGCTCAACACGCGCTACCCTTATTCAAATTACTTCGAAAAGAATCCGCATTCGAATGGACGAAGGAATGCGAGGACGCGCTACAACACTTAAAACGAGCATTATCCGAACCCCCAGTCCTAACACGACCCAACGAGGGGGAGACCCTATACCTTTACCTTGTCGTAGCATCGGAGGCCATTAGCGCCGTTCTCATAAGAGAAACCGAGCAAGGACAAAAACCCGTCTATTTTGTGAGTAAGGCTCTGCAAGGACCCGAACTCCGGTACTTACAGATTGAAAAAATGGCCTTAGCAGTAGTCATGGCCGCGAGGAAATTAAGACATTATTTCTTAGCTCCTTCCATCGTTGTTCGAACCGATCAACCAATTAAGCAACTCCTCGCGAGGCCAGACATGACAGGACGAATGCTAAAATGGTCGCTCGAATTGTCAGAATTTGAAATCTTTTTCGAAAGCAGAAAGGCTTTAAAAGCCCAAGTGCTAGCAGACTTCGTAGCCGAGATGACCACACCATCTACCCCGGATAAAAACAAATGGACCATCTTCGTGGATGGATCCTCGAATCCACAAGGGAGTGGTGCAGGAATAATGCTCGAAAACAGCGAAGGAGTGCTCATAGAAGTTTCACTCGAGCTCGCCTTTCCAACCACGAACAACCAAGCCGAGTACGAAGCCTTCTTGGCGGGGTTAAGGTTGGCTCAAGATATGGAAGCTGAGGAGATTAAGATATTCACAGACTCACAACTCGTCGCATCACAAATAGCCGGGGAATACCAAACAAAAGATGAGCGACTCACAGAATACTTGAACTTGATCAAGGAAAAACTAACCAAGTTCAAGCAGGCCGAAGTCAAACATGTTCCCCGCGAACACAATGCAAGAGCGGATATTCTATCGAAGCTCGCAAGTACGAAGAAGAAGAAAGGCGGAAATCAATCGCTTATTCAGGAAACGCTATCCAAACCAAGTATAACAAAACCTTCCGAGGTGTTCCTGATATGCGAAATCAACGCCAACCGTTGGATGACGCCCAATTGACAAAAAAGAGGCAGCTAAAGTCAAAAGAAGAGCCTGCGCATACGTAATCCTTAATGGGAAAATGTATCGCCGAGGATTTTCCATCCCTCTGCTGAGATGTGTCGAGGAAAGCGAGGTAAGCTCGATCCTCAGCGAAATCCACGAAGGAATAAACGGCCAACACATTGGTGGACGCTCCTTGGCCAGGAAGGCTTTGCGAGCAGGATTCTACTGGCCCACCATGCAAGCAGATGCAAAAGAGCATGTCAAAAAATGCAATAAATGCCAACAACACGGGGATATTCATTTGGCCCGTCCAAACGAGCTAAAGGCACTCTCATCCCCGTGGCCCTTTTCTTGGTGGGGGATGGATCTCCTAGGACCGTTTCCGACGGCAGCAGGACAAAATAAATACTTAATAGTAGCTGTCGACTTCTTCACGAAATGGATAGAAGTCGAACCTCTCGCCAGCATCACAACATTCAATGTGCTGCGATTCTTCAAATGCAATATACTTGCGAGATTTGGGATCCCTCAAGTTGTCATTACAGATAACGGGACTCAATTCACAGACAAGAAAGTGCGAGAGTTTATGGCAAAGATAGGCACAACTCAGCATTTCACCTCTGTCGAACACCCTCAGACGAACGGCCAAGCCGAGGCTGCGAACAGGGTTATATTACGAGGGTCAAAAGAAGATTGGATGAAGCAAAGGGGAAATGGACAGAAGAACTACACAGTGTACTCTGGTCCTACCGAACAACCCCACATTCTACGACGGGAGAAGCGCCTTTTCGATTAACATACGGAACAGAGGCCGTAATTCCAGTAGAAACCGGGGCATCCTCTCTCCGAACAGAGATACCCCTCGAAGGGCAAGACAACCATGAAATGCTCAGAGAGGAGCTCGACCTCTTGGAAGAACTCCGAGACGGCGCGGCCCTCCGAGAAGCAACTTTGAAACAAAAAATAGCAAAACGGCACGATAAAAGGGTCATCAAGTGAGAATTCGACGTTGGTACATTAGTACTACGACGCAATCAAAAAGACTCCCGCGAGGGAAAACTCGCAGCAAATTGGGAAGGACCTTATCGAGTCCGACCCAAAACCGAAAACGGTGCTTATTACTTGGAAGACCTTTATGGAAAAGAAATTCCCCGACCTTGGAATTCCAAAAAGCTCAAGCAATACTACAGTTGAGGGAAGCTCAAAAGCCATCCCTCGACGAAGGCTGTGTCTTCGCCCATGAGAAGCGCGCCTATACAACGGAGGAGTGCTTAGGTACGGGCACAAATCTTAAAATATAAAACAAAGTCGAGACATTGGGGGCTCGATGATGTTGGCGAGGAAAGTTCTAGACCACAGAACGCCATCGTCATAGTACACGCCCGGTAGAACCCCAGCTCGCGATGGGATGTTCACACCCCGAGGAGGAAAGCTTAACAATAGCCCCTCTCCTCGTTACTAGTTTGGATAAACATCTCCAAACACTTAGAATGGTTCCCCGCACCTTCTAAGCTCGGCATCAATGGTACCAGCTATCATAACGATGACCACCATCCGAACACACACTAGCGCGAAGACACGAATAGCTCGGCGTATAGAATGTTTGGAAAATTGCTTAAGTCAAAAAAAAACCTCAAGATTGGTCGAGCACAAACAAAAGGCATCAAGCATACAGGTCGTCGCAACGAAAGATAATCGAAGCACGAACCTAAATATGTCGAGCATGTAAAACGTTCGATTCGACATTCGGAGGAAATTAAAACATCGCCGCATAAAACCTAAATCTAAATACGAAGATAAAGGTAAAAAAGCGAGCAAATAAATAACAAAGTGCTGAGATATAAAGACCACGAAGGGCCATAGTTGTCAAATACATCAAAAGGGCGAACAAAGCGCCCAAAGAAAATTAATTACAACACAAGAAAAATGATTACACCTCATCATCAGAGGGGGTCCTGTTCTGGGCCGAGCTTAGAAACTCGGAACACAAGTCAACGAGCTTGTGTAGTCGAGATGACCCCTAATTGCCGGACACACCATAAATGTTCGGGATACCAACGGCTACTTCTCTATCGCTTCTGTAACGTCAGACCACCGGAATGATGAGCATTAACTGCTCATCAAGGCTCCTTAGCCGTTTTCCGGCAGCCACTTGATGGCCATAAATGCCATCAAGGGCCTTGGCCCTGCGCTGGGAGGCTATATATACGTGAACATATTTCACTTCCAAGGTACGTATACTTTTAGCAAGAAAACCTTCACAAACACAAACTGACTTGAGCGTCGGAGTGCCTGCAGGTACACAACCCCCCTCCGCTTCAACAGGGGCTTCACCGTCATCAACGTCGGCACGGTCGCACACTTCTGGTCAACAGGATCAGCTTTCACCCAGAGGTTTATGAATCTAGTTATTAAAATTTAATATTTTATTACCACTATTTTATTAAGTTATTTATATGCAAATTTGCTTGTCAATTGGTCACAATATATCTATTTTCAAGTTATAGAAGTATTTTTTCGTTTCACTTGATTTTTATTTGTATTAATTGTTTCTATTCTTTACTTATTTATTATTGATATTATTGGTGATCATGTAATGCAAATTCAATATATACATTCGGTTTAGGGAGATTCTATGGTGCAGTCATGTTTTGAACTTTTTTGGTGCAGTCTATTTAATTGACCAATAGAATATCAATTAATTCCACATCAGCGCAAGTCCATGGTGAACCTTAGAAATTTTTTATTTATTGCACATCAGTCCCTAATTTAGTTAATAATAATTTACAAAACGGAAATTAATGTGAGTAAAAACGGAAAAAATTTCACACAATTAATAATAATCTTATGAAATTAATGTGAGTAATTGTCAAAGAGGAAAAAAGGGAAAAAAAACATTGAAGATATTATGACCAAAACGGATGCTTTGGATATTACTAATAATAACTGTGAGCAGGATTCTTTCAAGGTGATTGGATAAAAGTGGAAACGAAAAAAAAGAAACAAAAAGTCTAACTCATCATAAGATTTCAAATAAATCGAGTAACATTAACAGTTGATATGGTGAAATCAGTCATCGTCAGTTATGGCATATGCGGTGGTGGCAATATCTAGTTTTCAAGTTTTAAAAATTTTAATTTTAGGTTTTTTGTTTTAGACGATTTAAATCAAAATTAAAATCATAATTGTATTGCAAATGGTTTTTGTGATGTTTCTGGGTAACTAATTGTTACTTTGACGTCTAAATGGACCTGAAACTGTCGGGTAAACGCTGGATATCGCGAATCTAAAACGGGTCGAAGTGACTCGGCTGAAGGTTGAAGATGAAGATTTATTTAATATAATATTTTTATCAACTCTTCGTTTATAAATATCACATAACACATTTTTTTACCCAACGTATTCATGTGTCTTGGCGGTTGAGGGCTTGAACCGTTACTACATGTAGTCGGATCAAATCCTGCTGGGAAATTTTTGGGAATTATATTTTTCTAAAACAGCCTTGAAAATAAAAAAATAAAAAAACATGTTTCTAACATCAACAAGTTTCGAACCTGAGAACTCAAGACAACAAAGGTGTTGGATATTTGAATTGGCTTAATTTTGCTAAAACAAATATACTAACAAGATGTTGGAAAACATGTTACAACATCATAATTACTCAAGGAAATCTCGCGCATTTATGAGAGCATCTGCTATTTATGGAAATCCACTTAAAGAGCACGCTCAATGGAGATTTGATCTGATCAGGTATTTTAAGGATAAGATAAGGCTTAATGGTACAACGGTATGATCACAATTATCCTATAAAGTCCTTAAACACTTGTGGAAAGTTTCTATACATTCTTGATGAAGATCAAAAGAGAATCAGATCACCTTTTATGAGCTACAAGGAGCGTCCTATCAGTAATGAAGAAAGAGGAGCGTGCTAGATCATTATATATACGAAGACCAAGCTCAAGAATAGATATCTCATTGAAAATATTTGTTACACATATTGAGTCTTTATTGAGTCTTTGTTGAGTGTTTTATTGTTTGATTGTAATTCTTGCTTGTGGATTCTATAACACGAGTTAAGAAGTGAGTTTATTATTTTAAGGTTACTCCTAAGCTTTGAAGTACGGAGTTTACCGTGTGTGATTCACTTGAAGCTTTTAAGCAAAAGTGAAGTGTTGTCTTGGCAAGTTGTCGCCACATCATTCTTAACATTGTATAATCAACACAGGTTGTGTTGTGTGAGTGGAAGTGAGATGGGATCTCATGTCTAGGAAGTTCCTAGGCAGAAGTTGCATAAGTAGTGTCGAGGTTATAAGGCGTAAACCAGGGGTTTGCTGGAGGTCTTAGTGTAAGGCGTAAATCCTAGGGTTTGCTGGAGGTCTTAGTAACTAGAGCTATTAGTGGATTTCCTTCCTGGATTGGTATCCCCCAGAGTAGGCAGTTGGCTGAACTGGGTTAACAATTACTTGTGTCATTTATTTATTTTCTGTCAGTTTTTTATATGTTATATAAGATGTGCCAACAATAGAAAACAACATTATTCACAAAGTAGTTGTTGGGACATCTTAGCCAACATCATTCTAGTGATACCAGAATTTCAATTGGTATCAGAGCAGGCACCCTGTTCTGTTATTTTGGGTGAGCTCCAGGGAGAGTACTTTCTGGTACAATGGATAAAGAAGGAGGGTCAGTGTCTAAACCCCCCTTACTGACAGGTCCTGAGAACTATGATTATTGGAAAGCTAAAATGGAGGCTTTCATAAAATCAATTGACAGCAGGACATGGAAGGCTGTGTTACGCGGATGGGAACCACCAATGGTTCTTGACAAAGATGGCAATAAAACTGATGTCAAGAAGCCAAATGATGAATGGACTAAAGATGAGGATGATCTGGCACTTGGCAACTCCAAAGCCTTGTATGCAATTTTTAATGGTGTGGATGCAAACATGTTCAGGCTTGTTAAGAGATGTATTACTGCTAAGCATGCCTGGGAAATTCTGAGAAAAGCTCATGAAGGAACATCAAAAGTTAAGCTATCTAAACTTCAGATGCTCAAAACCAATTTTGAGAATCTCAGAATGAAGGAGGAAGAAACCATTCATGACTTTCAAATGAATGTGCTTGACTTTGCAAATTCGTTTGATGCACTTGGAAAACCTATCTCAGATGAGGAGCTAGTTGGAAAAATACTCAGATCTTTGCCTAAAAGATTTGATATGAAAGTAACAGCTATTGAGGAGGCTCATGACCTTTCAAGTCTAAATTTAGATGAACTCATAGGATCACTTCAGACCTATGAAATTGGTCTAAACAGGAGAAATGAAAAGAAAGATAAGAATCTAGCCTTTGCTTCGAAAAGTGCTGCTGATGATTTACAAATTGAATCTGAAGGTGAAGAAAGCTTAGCTGAGTCTATGGCTATGCTTGGAAGACAGTTCAACAAGTTGATGAAGAAAGTGGATCAAAGGCACAAGCCAAATGGTCGACTCAACAACAACAAACAGTCCAGCTTTCAGAAAAAGACAAATGAAGATGAAAGAGGAGTGAAATGCCACGAATGTGAAGGTTTTGGCCATATCAGACCTGAATGTCCAACCTTTCTAAAAAGGCAAAAGAAAAGTCTTGTTGTTTCATGGTCTGATACAGATTCAGAGGAGGAAGAATCTGCCAAATATGTTAATGCTTTAACAGGAGTCTGTGAATCTGATTCAGAGTCATGTGATGAGGAGGTAACCTATGAGGAACTAGCTGCTACTTATAAAGATCTTCATACTAGAAGTATAGAAGTTTGCAAAGCATTAGAGAAACAAAAGAAGATCAATGGTAAACTACAAGCTGAGAAAAATGACTTACTCAAAAACATTGATAATCTCAATGCTAAGGTTGAAGATCAGAGTAGTCAAATTCAACAGCTGGAAATGGAGAAGTCTAACCTCCTGTGTAAAGTTGCTGAACAGAATGTAGAAGTAACCAAATTAAATGCTGATCTAGATCAAGTCACAAAAGTGGCTAAAATGATGACCAAAGGTACTGATGCTTTTGAGGAAATGTTACAGAGACAAAACTATGGGAAACCTAAGCCCATTGGTTTTGAACATGAAAGAGTAAAGCAGCAGATGAAGTTCAACAATGCTACTATACATACTCCAATCAGTAGCACGTTTGTGTCAGGAGGATTGTCGCAACATCTGATGGGACATTCTATGCCCAGGTTCTATAACTGGACATGTCATCATTGTGGCAGGAAAGGACACATTAGGCCTTTCTGCTATAGGCTGCACGGATATCCAAGGAGAGTTCATCAAGAATTCTATACTCCTGTCTTTCCCAATGTTACGACAAGACAGGAATGGAGAGAAAAGAAGAAGATCACAGGTCTAATAGCTCATACATCCTTGAGAGCTTCTTCAAGAGAAACCTGGTACTTTGATAGTGGCTGTTCTAGACACATGACAGGTGTTGAACATTATCTTGAAGACTTGAAGTCATATGCTACCAGTTTTGTAACCTTTGGAGATGGAGCTAAAGGGGAGATCAAGGGAGTTGGTAAACTTGCAAATCATGGCTTACCAAAGCTAGATAATGTGCTGCTTGTAAAAGGGCTTAAAGCAAATCTAATCAGCATAAGCCAACTTTGTGATCAAGGCATGAAAGTTAACTTCACGAAAGCTGAATGTCTAGTTACAAATGAGCAAGGAGAGTTGTTAATGAAAGGAGTAAGGTCAAGAGACAACTGCTATCTCTGGATCCCTAAAGAAGAAGATGTAGCAACATGTTTCATTAGCAAAGAAGATGAGGTAAAGTTGTGGCACCAAAAACTTGGCCACCTGCACCTTAAAGGCATGAAGAAGGCAATAGCTAAAGAGGCTATCAGAGGACTTCCAAAGCTCAAAATAGAAGAAGGAAGTATATGTGGAGAATGTCAAATAGGGAAGCAGACAAAGATGTCGCATCCAAAGTTGCAACATCTGACCACAACAAGGGTTCTAGAATTACTGCACATAGACCTGATGGGGCCAATGCAAGTAGAGAGCCTTGGAGGAAAAAGGTATGCATTTGTCATGGTAGATGATTTTTCAAGGTTCACATGGATTGAATTTCTAAAAGACAAATCTGAAAGTTTTGATGCATTCAAAGAACTTTGTCTTCAACTCCAAAGAGAAAAGAACTCTGCTATTGTTAGGATACGAAGTGATCATGGTAAAGAGTTTGAGAATGCAAGCTTTCTTGAATTCTGCATCTCTGAAGGAATCAAGCATGAATTCTCAGCTCCAATCACACCTCAACAAAATGGTGTTGTTGAGAGGAAGAACAGGACAATACAAGAGTCAGCCAGAGTGATGTTGCATGCAAAACATCTTCCATATCAATTCTGGGCTGAGGCTATGCATACTGCTTGTTATATTCACAATCGTGTCACACTCAGAACTGGAACTTCTACTACACTGTATGAGCTGTGGAAAGGTAGAAAACCAACTGTCAAACACTTTCATGTGTTTGGAAGTAAGTGCTATATCCTATCTGATAGGGAGCACAGAAGAAAAATGGATCCTAAAAGTGAAGAAGGATTGTTTCTTGGATACTCAACAAACAGCAGGGCTTACAGAGTTTACAACCAGAGAACTAAGGTAATAGTAGAATCTATCAATGTTGTGATAGATGATTTGACATCTGCTAAAACATCTGATACTGAAGATGATGTTGCAACAACTTTGCCAACATCTGAAGAAGCTGTAGCAGAGAAGGAATCAGATTCAGATGATGAATCAACCATTCCTACACCTCACCCTGTGAGTAAAGTTCCTTCAATAAGAATACAGAAGAACCATCCCAAGGATCTCATCATAGGAAATCCTAACCAGGGAATTGCTACAAGAAGGACAAATGAAGTGGTTACTAATTCATGTTTTGTATCAAAGGTTGAGCCTAAAAATGTAAAAGAGGCTCTCACTGATGAGTTCTGGATAGAAGCCATGCAAGATGAATTAACTCAGTTTAGAAGAAGTGATGTGTGGGATCTTGTTCCTAGACCCAATGGTGTTAATGTCATAGGCACAAAATGGGTGTTCAAGAACAAGTCAGATGAAAATGGTGTTGTAACAAGAAACAAGGCAAGGTTAGTGGCTCAAGGGTACACTCAGGTTGAAGGACTTGACTTTGATGAAACATTTGCGCCAGTTGCAAGACTGGAATCTATTAGGCTACTTCTTGGTATAGCATGCATCTTCAAATTTAAGCTGTACCAAATGGATGTCAAGAGTGCCTTCCTTAATGGGTACTTACATGAAGAAGTTTATGTGGAGCAGCCAAAAGGTTTTGTAGATCCTGCTAATCCTGATCATGTGTACAAGCTAAAGAAGGCTCTTTATGGACTGAAACAGGCTCCAAGGGCCTGGTATGAAAGGCTGACAAATTTTCTTGTTAGTCAAGGATACAGAAAAGGAGGCCATGACAAAACCTTGTTTGTTAAAGAACAAGAAGAGAAGCTGATGATTGCCCAGATTTATGTTGATGACATAGTATTTGGTGGAATGTCTGAAAAGATGGTGCAACATTTTGTACAACAAATGCAATCAGAGTTTGAAATGAGTTCGGTAGGTGAGCTGACATATTTCCTTGGTCTGCAAGTAAAACAAATGGAAGACACCATATTTGTCTCTCAAAGCAAATATGCGAAGAACATGATCAAAAAGTTTGGAATGGACACTGCAGCACACAAGAGAACACCAGCTGCTACTCATCTAAAGCTAACCAAAGATGAAAATGGCATTGATGTTGATCAAAGCCTATACAGGAGCATGATTGGCAGTCTATTGTATCTTACAGCTAGTAGACCAGACATCACCTTTGCTGTGGGTGTTTGTGCAAGATATCAAGCCAAGCCAAAGATGAGCCATCTTGTACAAGTCAAAAGGATTCTGAAATATATTAAGGGCACGAGTAATTATGGAATTCTGTATTCCCAGACCAAGAACTCAACTTTGATAGGGTATTGTAATGCAGATTGGGCTGGAAGTGCTGATGATAGAAAGAGCACTTCAGGAGGATGCTTCTTTTTGGGTGACAACTTGATCTCATGGTTCAGCAAGAAGCAGAATTGTGTGTCTCTGTCTACTGCAGAGGCTGAATACATAGCTGCAGGAAGCAGTTGTTCCCAGCTGATGTGGATGAAACAGATGCTGAAAGAATATAATGTCGATCAAGATGTCATGACATTATATTGTGACAACTTGAGTGCAATCAATATATCAAAAAATCCAGTTCAACACTCAAGAACCAAACACATAGACATCAGGCATCATTTCATCAGAGACCTTGTTGAAGAAAATTGTGTGGAACTCAAGCACATTGGTACAAGTGAACAGCTAGCTGACATTTTTACAAAGGCGCTTGATGCTAATCAATTTGAATTTTTAAGGGGCAAATTAGGAATTTGCCTGCATGAAGAAGCATAGCAGTTACTGCAGTTGTGGCGTGCAAAAGGAAACCGTTTTCTCTCCCATCAATCAATGCACGCTAATTTAGGGAAATCATTACAAACTTCCCTTAAATACATCATCACACGCATTCAATTGCTTTTCTTCCAAATTCTAACCTTTGTCTGCAAACCCTATTCTATCACTTTGCTCATCAAACTTCATCTATCCATCTTCTCAACCCTCAAAAATCATCATCCAAACATGTCTGAATCTTCCCAAACTACAAAGTCCGGTCGTTCTACTCGATCAAAGGCACTAATCATCAAGGATGCTGTACCTGTTACAACTGTTCGTGCTTCCAAATCCAAAGCTCAAACAAATGTCGCTGAGAGAAAAGGAAAGGGAAAATCTGTTGAAAAGAAGAAAACTTCAAAAGTAAGTGATGCTATCTCTCCATCTGATAATAAATCTGAGAAAGGAACTTCTAAAAGGAATAGAAGGGATTATAAATCTAAGTTTGCTCTGTCTATGTCTGATTTGGTTTTTGAATCGAATGTTAACACATCCGAGAAAACAACTGAAGTTGCGTCTCAGAACCCTAAACCTGTGTCTGAAGTTGTTGAGACACTTATTTCAAATACTGGTAACCCTAATCAAGATAATTTGGGAACTGGTGCTGAGAAGAGAGATCTGAATGGCTTACCTATTGATATTGAGATGGAAGACACTACTACAGAGGTTGAACCCAATATTGCTGATAAATCACCAACAATTGCTGAGATGGTGGCTGAAAAATCAACCCCTGTTGTTACTGAAGAGGTTGTCATGCAAGATGTTGAGACATCCTTGAATGAGAATGAAGATGCTGGAACTGCTGAGGAAGAACCTGTGAAGGAAACTGTTGCTGAAAAGGATGTTGAGCCAACTGCCACAACATCTGAGTCCACAGATGAGGAAACTGGAACTGCTGATGAGGATACCTCTGATAATGAAGGGGACACTCAATCTGAAGAAAGTAACCAGTCCATCCCTACAGATGAGCAAGAGGTTGAAGCTGACAAGCCTGCAGAAGCTGAGAAAGAGAAAGATGTTGTTGATGTTGATAATTATGTCACCACCAAGACTGCTGAAAAATTAACTGGTGGTATTACAAAGAGATTGAGAAGCTGTACAGGGAAGGCTGTGGCCACTGCAAGCAAGACTCCTACACCAAGAGTGAAAACAAAAGGTGTTGGACCAGTCAAAGGTTGGAGTAAGGTTTTCTCCCCTCCCAGCAAGAAGAAGGAAACACTGAAGAGAAAGAAGGAGTCATCTAGTGACTCAGACTATGATGTTGCTGAAGATGTTGTTAACATCTCATCTGCCAACCCTAAGAAGACTACTGTGAAGAAGGCTCCTCAAGGTGTTGAAGAAGCCCCCTGTGATAACATTTCCTTCCATCGTGCTGCCTTTGCACTGAGATGGGACTACATTTACCAAAGGAGATTGGCTGTTGAAAGGGAACTGACCAAAGATGCTCTCAAATGTCAAGACATCTTTGACTACATCAAGGAAGCTGGTCTGATGAAGACAGTCTGTGACTTCAGTCCCTGCTATGAGCTGCTGGTGAAAGAGTTTCTTGTGAACATCCCTGAAGAATGTGATAACCCACTGAGCAAGGACTACCACAAAGTTTTTGTCAGAGGTAAATGTATCAATTTTTCTCCTGTTGTGATTAATAATTACTTAGGAAGATCTATAGAACCTAAGGCTGAATTAGAAATTGCTAATGATGCTGTGAGTGCTGAGATAACTGGTGGTAAGGTTAAGGTCTGGCCTACAAAGAAGCTGATTCCCACGAGTAAATTGAATGTCAAATATGCCATCCTCAATAGGATAGGGTCAACAAATTGGGTGCCAACCAAGCATGCAACCAATGTTGCAACCAACCTGGGTAGATTTATATATGCTGTAGGAACCAAGTTTGACTATGACTATGGGACCTTTATTTTTGATCAAACCATTAAGCATATTAGATCAACAGCTGTGAAGATGCCAATAGCATTTCCCTCGTTGTTATGTGGAATTATCTTGGCCCAATATCCAGACATTAAGGTTGTGACTGACACTCCCAAGAAAAGGGAATCTGGTTTTACTTTTCATCATAAGCTCTTTGGTAATCACAATGTTACTGATCATGTTGGGACATCTGCTGCTGGAGCTGGTGTTATGACAAAAAGGGAAATTATTGCTGGTTTAAAGGTTGAATGTCAGGACATTGATAAACAGCAGGCTGAGCTTGAGGAAAGGAAGAATGTGTTCTTGAAGATGATTGAAGGATTGGAAACTGATGAGGTACCTGTGAAAGCTAGTGCAAATGTGGCTGCTACAGGTGATCAAAACAATGCAGATGAGGATGAAGGTTATGCTACTGCTACAGATGAGGATGAAGCCTCTGACAGTAGTGATGATGAATGATTTTGTAATCTGTTTTAATGTTTTACTGTACTTTGTTATTTGGTTTGTGGTTGTTTGTGCCCTGGATTTTAGCACCTTCTGAGTGCATGGTCTGTACTTTTAATTTCTGCACTTTGGATACTTAACTTTCCTGTTTTTGGCACATTTTGTGGCTAAAAAGGGGGAGTAGTACTTTGCTTTGTTTGTTTCTGCTACATGTTGTTGTGTCTTTTGTTATGACATGTTTTTTAAGTAGCGGTAAGCAAGTATTCAGGGGGAGTAAAAATTTTACCCTGAGATGATGCACAAGCTGATGAAGTCAGGGGGAGTTTGCTACTGAATGGATGCTGCCCTGATTGGACGAACATGTGCTAGAAGATGTGCTCCCATATGTCACAACACCTTTGATGACATATGACATATGATATATGTCTTGCTCTGATACCACGTTTTTTATTTTGCTCGAGGCAATTTGATGATAACTCCGCTGCTGCTGCCTCTGATGCATATACTTTCACTTATGTGAAATTTTGTTTAAATGATGCTCTAACATTCCTTCTTTTGTGTGACCATGGTGATTTGAAGGATTGCGCTCTTTATATCTCTCAAGGGTAATGGCCTGAAATTGTTTTAGCCAAAAATTGCCAAAGGGGGAGATTGTTGGATATTTGAATTGGCTTAATTTTGCTAAAACAAATATACTAACAAGATGTTGGAAAACATGTTACAACATCATAATTACTCAAGGAAATCTCGCGCATTTATGAGAGCATCTGCTATTTATGGAAATCCACTTAAAGAGCACGCTCAATGGAGATTTGATCTGATCAGGTATTTTAAGGATAAGATAAGGCTTAATGGTACAACGGTATGATCACAATTATCCTATAAAGTCCTTAAACACTTGTGGAAAGTTTCTATACATTCTTGATGAAGATCAAAAGAGAATCAGATCACCTTTTATGAGCTACAAGGAGCGTCCTATCAGTAATGAAGAAAGAGGAGCGTGCTAGATCATTATATATACGAAGACCAAGCTCAAGAATAGATATCTCATTGAAAATATTTGTTACACATATTGAGTCTTTATTGAGTCTTTGTTGAGTGTTTTATTGTTTGATTGTAATTCTTGCTTGTGGATTCTATAACACGAGTTAAGAAGTGAGTTTATTATTTTAAGGTTACTCCTAAGCTTTGAAGTACGGAGTTTACCGTGTGTGATTCACTTGAAGCTTTTAAGCAAAAGTGAAGTGTTGTCTTGGCAAGTTGTCGCCACATCATTCTTAACATTGTATAATCAACACAGGTTGTGTTGTGTGAGTGGAAGTGAGATGGGATCTCATGTCTAGGAAGTTCCTAGGCAGAAGTTGCATAAGTAGTGTCGAGGTTATAAGGCGTAAACCAGGGGTTTGCTGGAGGTCTTAGTGTAAGGCGTAAATCCTAGGGTTTGCTGGAGGTCTTAGTAACTAGAGCTATTAGTGGATTTCCTTCCTGGATTGGTATCCCCCAGAGTAGGCAGTTGGCTGAACTGGGTTAACAATTACTTGTGTCATTTATTTATTTTCTGTCAGTTTTTTATATGTTATATAAGATGTGCCAACAATAGAAAACAACATTATTCACAAAGTAGTTGTTGGGACATCTTAGCCAACATCATTCTAGTGATACCAGAATTTCAAAAGGAATTATTAACTGCTAGGGTATGTTAAACATTTATTAAAACTTGCACTCGGTCAATATATATTTCTCTTTATCTGGCTCTAATAAATTTTAGGGTAAATAGTGTTATACCCCCTGCAAAATAGGCGAGTTTTGCGTTACCCCCCTGCAAAATATTTTTTTGAGATTACCCCCTGCAATGTCAAGATTCTTTGCGTTACCCCCCTAGCTCAACAAGTGGGCATATGACATGGAAGAATCTTGACGTGGCATGACACATGAAAATTAATTTATTTTTTATTTATTTTTAATTGCCAACTCATTAATTAATGTGGGTTTTTAATTAAAAAAATGAAAAAAAACTTAAAAGTTGTTATATTTTTATGAACTTACTTAAAAGAAAGTTTTTTTTTTTTTTACTAAAAGTTGTTATTATATATATATATATATAAAAATTCTTATATATATATAATAACTAATAATAGAGTAACCAAAAAAAAAATGAAGATGAAAAAAAAACTAATAATAATAATAGTAACCAAAAAACTAATAATAATAATAATAATAACTAATAATAATAGAGTAACCCAAAAAAAAAACTGCAATCACATAGTAACGCAAGAACAATCGCTTTGCCCTAACCCCCAAATTGAAATTGAAAACGAAGAACAATCGCTGCATATGAACGGAACGAAAAAAAAAAGTTTCTTTAAATAAAAAAATTTCTTTAAAAAAAAAAGTTTCTTTAAAAAAAAGTTTCTTTAAAAAAAAGTTTTTTTTTAAAAAAAAAGTTTCTTTAAAAAAAAAGTTACCGTAAAAAAAAAAGTTTCTTTAAAAAAAAAAGTTTTTTTCATTTTTTTTTAATTAAAAAATTAATAATTACTGAGTTGGCAATTAAAAATAAATAAAAAATAAATTAATTTCCACGTGTCATGCCACGTCAAGATTCGTCCATGTCATATGCCCACTTGTTGAGCCAGGGGGGTAACGCAAGGAATCTTGACATTGCAGGGGGGTAATCTCAAAAAAATATTTTGCAGGGGGGTAACGCAAAACTCGCCTATTTTGCAGGGGGGTATGACACTATTTACCCTAAATTTTATTATTTGAATTAAAATTAATTGCTTACTATTTGTGTAATTTAATTATTTTAAATTAAATGTCAGATTCAAGAATATACTAGTACTTTAATTTAACTAAGGGTGCGTTTGATTCGTAAAATAGGAAGGACATAACGATACAAGACAGAATAAGATAATATAGGACAAAACTGTACCGGAGAGATATAGAGCGATAATGTTTTTATATTCGGAAATAAAATGGGTATTTTCGTATTTTTTATAGTTGTACTGTGGACAAAAAGTTGTATTGTGGTTCAGTGAGGGACAAAAATTCTTGTTTTTGTCCTGTACCTTGCTACCTAATTTGTCCAGTCAATTGAACCTGAGTTAATAATTAATAGTACTTCAATTGAACCTGAGTATAATCTAAGGTCAAGTTATACTTAATTTTTATAATTTTTAACTCAATAACTTCAACCGGAGTATAACCCAATAAAGGTTATTAGTGCTTCTGTTGAATCGGAGTATAATCTTCAGTCAATTACTAGAGTTAGTAGTTCTTAAGTTGAACCGGAGTATAATTTTAAGTCTAATTATACTTTATTTTAAAATTTTAAGTTATTTTTATAATTTTTAGGTCATTAACATCAACCGGAGTAAAACACTCGGTCAAAATATATTTTATTTTTAAATATTACTTCAGTTGAACACAAGTATATAATCTTAAATCAAATTCTACTTTATTTTTAAATTTTACTTTAGTCATATTATTTTTAAGTCATTAACTTCAAATGGAGTATAACCCTCGATAAAAAAATCAAGGTTAATTGTGCTTCAGTTGAGCCAGAGTATAATATAAAGTCAAATTATACTTTATTTTAAAATTTTACTTTATTTATATAATTTGTAAGTCATTAACTTCAACCGAAGTATAACCATCAGTCAAAGACTAGGGTTACTAGTGCTGCAATTGAATCAGAGAGTATTTCTCAATAAAAAAATTAAGGTTAACGGTGCTTCAGTTGAATCAAAGAGTAATTCTCAATAAAACAATTACGGTTAACAAAACTTTAGTTGAATCGAAGTATAATCCTCAGACAAAAATCATGGTTAATATTACATTAGTTGAACCGGAGTATACTTAAGTTAAATTATATTTTATTTTTAAGTTTTACATTTTTTATATAAATTATAATAAGTTTAATAGTGCTTAAGTTGAATTGGAGTATAATCTTAAGTCAAATTATATTTTATTTTTAAATTTTAATTTATTTTTATAATTTTTAAGTCATTAACTTCAATGGGAGTATAACCTCCGGTCAAATACTAGAGTTAAT